>NW_008348089.1:1233019-1239614 GCF_000622305.1 Nannospalax galili
AAAGAAAAAAGAAGTAGAAAAGAATGATGAGGCGACAAACGTGGCTGATGATGATGTTCCTGTAAGTGATATTGGCTTATCAGGACTTATGTTCCTGATCCACAATATTGCACCCCGCGATATGGGAGGAAAAAGAGATAGTAGTGACTGTGAATGACTCTTGGTTAATTGCTCAGCCTGCTTTAAAATGCCTGATGATGCAAGTGGCGATGGATTTTTATTATTTTGGATTGGGAAGCTGGTTGCCTATTTGTTTTGTTAAAAATAATAAGTCTGGGTGTGTACAAGTAGATGACTGTGTACCAATGTCAAAGTGTTATTGCCAAGAGATAATAGAGAAAAAAATTTTCTCCACAAGCATTTCCACCCTGTAAGCAGTGGCAGATATTCTAAAAAGGCTGAGAGCCACCTTACCATCATGGTCCTCTATCACTTCCATTGTGAGTGGTTTAGTGGGACTTGGCATGCTTTTCCTCCTGTCTTTGTTTTCATCTGGTGGCAGTAAAGTTATTTACGAAATCCTGTGGCAAGTCAAGGCTGCTGTGCATGACATGAGATTGCGCTCCCTCACCTAACAGAGGCTGGAAGTCAAAGACAGGTAAGATCTTCTGGGAGAAAGTCCAACCTAAGACAGGGTGTAGCTGATGGAAGCTATGTGCTGATGACGGGTAAGGCTTTACTCTAGCAGAAGACAACCTAAGACAGGCATGGTCCTTCTGTCCTAGATATAACATAATCCGGGGTTATAAAAAATAAAGAAGGGGGAGATGTCGGGAGCTATTAACCCATTATGTACATAAGCTGTGGCAGGCTTGTTTACTGAGTTCGTGTTTTTCACACCAATACCTAATCTGCCAAATCAGGAGGAATGTGTTTATATGGTGGACCTCACAATATCTGACCTGGAGGCAATAGTGGCAGACAAAAAGATCAAAGAAGCCTTATAAAGTATCTGACCGCTCCTTGACCCTCAGTTACAGGTGGGAAAAACAGCTGTTGAAACTAATTGAGTTCTTCTGTATAAAAAGGCAGAGCTGAAATAAACCGGGGCTGGAGTCTCTACTGACAGTCCTCCCAAGTATCCTTTCTGTCTCTTAATTTTTCTTTCAATCCTCACTCCCCCTTTCAGGTACTGTCCGTCTTGGCCGGCTGGCCCCGGCATCTAGTTACAACATTTATGATATGGAATGTATACTTAATGACCTAGTATACTCAGTAAGGATCAGCAGAGTAGGGGATTTCTGGCTTAAAACAGAGTTCTCATTTGCAATGTGTTAGAATTCTAGCTAAGAGATATGATCATAAGCACTGCTGGTAACACACAATAATAGAAGCATAGGTTATCTTTACAGGGTCTCAAGGAAAAAGGGCAGTCATAAGATGGAGGAAAGGAGAAGAGAATTCATTAATGGATGGGGTCCCAGGAGGATCTCATATCAACAGTCAAAGCCAGAGGGGCACAGGGACACTCAGGGGTTAAGAGGGTTAACAATAAGAACAACAGCATGAGGAGAGAATGTATGCACCCTTGTCTCCTGAAAACAGAGAAAGGCTAGGACTCATCACATTACACACATATCATACAATATATGCTACACATTTATGATCAAGAGAAAGGTAACATTTTAAAGCTGCTGGAGCTGACATTAGGAAACATACAGATATGCCAGGCATAGTAGGGCCAGCCTTTAATCGCTGTTCCAAAGGTCAAAAATGTCAAAAGTATTTGGGAACCTGTATCTAATCCTTAAAAGACTTTAGTGTTACCTCTTCAGAGGGGGGAAAGAAAAAAGTGATGGGAGATATGGGAGGTGTTGGAAGGGAGGGAGTGGGCATGGATTTGATCAAAACATGTTATATGCATGTATGAAATTCTCAATAAAGTTTTTGTAAAAGTTAAAAAAATAAAACAAGGAAAAACAAGAAAGAATTTAATAATGTAAATGACTTTGTGTTCAGATGACAATCATTGATAGAATAAATATAGAGCCCTCATATGTGCTAGACAAAAGGAAGACTATACATACTAAAAGGTATTATACTTGCTAACATGATAATTTTCATGTAAAGTAGTTTGGAACTTAGTTTTCCCTCTTAAGTTTCAAACATGTCAGTCTTCCATGGGAAAGACTATTTAAATTAGGCAAATCACACTTCCTATTATCACATGCACACATTTAAATATTGTATTAACTAAAACTAATTTTAAATGATCATTTGTTTTAACTAGATTAAAACTATCACTCATTTGAAACCATAAAAGTAAAAGGCATCAATATTGAGAGTTTAAAGGTTAAGCAATTGTTCTTCCTGAGCATGTCTGGAGACCTGTCCACCATATATCACAGAATATGTTACTTCATACCCATTAGCTTTGGTAGCATTTGAGGTGATTCTAAGCGAATGTACAATTGAAACTTTCCCTGGGTCAGGGCTGAGGCTGCATTGGGTGGACCATCCTTCCCCATTCATTTGTGGTGTTGGTTGCCTGGCTTCAGCTTTCACATCTCTGAGGTATGAGATTCTCTATTCACTAACATGGAAAGCAACATAGATCCTGCAAAGGAGAAAAGACTCTCCATCACTTTGCCTGTATCATGTAACATGATGTCTCTCCACCCACTACAATAAAAATCCAGAAGGGTACATGATGTCTGTTTTCATTTTCTAGAAGGTAATGAAAAAGATCAGTGAATTAGTTGTGTCAGATGAGAACTTTTAATATTGCTATTGGTATTGTCTGTCTAGTCTGAATGGAAACATATGGGCCATTTCAGTTTAAGTGCATACAGAGCACCAGCTACAAAGGACTTTGAGATAGGGATGTGGAACGGGTTCTCAGCCCTGGCTGCACAATTACATTACTTGAGGACATTTTAACATCCACTAGTGCTTCAGCCTGTCCTAATTATTCTGGGATAGAGACCTGACACTGGTCTCATGCAAACGTGTATGTATACACTAAGCCATATGAAATACACACATATAAACACATATGCATATGTAGTCATATGCATATGATACATTTATGCATGTGTTCATGCTATTGGATTCTTTATGTCATATCAGAGACAGAAATTTGTTAAAAATTATAATCAATGGGGCATCAATGACTTACTTTACTGTCTAAAAGTCAAAACTGGCAAAATAAATTTCAACCTGTAATAGGAGGCTCATAACCATTTACAAGATGATTTCTATACAACAATCAAGTTATATTGTTATCTCTAGTCTTCCTAATTATTCACAGTCTGCCTTATTTTGATTTTACTGTGGAAGAAACTCAGATTGAGAGAATCTTAGTTACTAAGTTCGACTAAAAGCTGACTAAGTCAGGACAAGAGTCGAGACTCTTAGGCCCCACTCTCAGCACATGCTTGGTTCATGACCTCTGCTTGCTGTGAGAGTGCACGAGGAGGCCAGGCTGTAGTCTTCATCTCTGAAGTGTTTCTTCTGGTTTATTGTACACCATGAGCCATGTGGTTCTTAGCACAAAAACTAAACGTGGAGACTTTTCTTTGTCCTCCTCAGGAATATTGCATCTGATATTGCTTAAACTGGTGAGCGATAAGGCTTACTCAATGTGCTGATAAATGGCTTGTTGGGGATTTTGATACAGGAAGCAAAACACATATTGGCAGAAATTCAGTGCTGGGTAAGGAATAGTTGGAGTTCCTTCCATCTGCCATGCTGATTTTCTTTACATTCAGCCAGTATCATAAAGCAGACCTAGTCCAGAGCAGATGAAATATGGAAACAAGTGTGAAGAAAGCGGGTCAAAGGAGCCCTGTGACTCAGAGATTAGCTGCTGGCGTCTCACCTCTGGGATCCAGGCTATTATAAAAAGTTCCCTGTTGCAGTTCGTAAGCACACCGAAGATTTAATGCCCCTTGTCAACATTCAAGACGTTACCTTAAGGAGTCTGAGCATGACTGAGCCTAAAATGAAATACACGCTGTTGCTATTTATGTCCCTCTGGGCTCCATGCGGGGGAAGTCAGAGCAGATTTGTGTTCAAAGCCCTATAGTATGAGTTTGTTTTCTTAAGATAACACTGTTTTTCCATATCATAAATTCTAGCCTTACCCATAAAATAGTTCTTAGAAAATTACTATATTTTCAAAGAAAATCATCAAAGACATTGGGGCTGACTGGTAACTTGGAAAAGTATGGGGACATGGGAAAGAAAGGGGCCTCTCACCCCAGAGTCACATTGGAGTCTGTCTCTAGCTGAGAATCAAGAATTCCAGCATAATTAACACTTGCTGAGAAGGTTGCTGACCTAGAGACTATATTTCTTTTATGTGACGATACTTTCAAATAAGAATGGCAAAGCAGCAATAAACCATGCCTAGGCCTGAGTACATGACCTTTTCTCCCAAATATTTCCTGGGAATCATACAAATAAGACTGTTCACTTTGGCTTACAATAAAAAACAGTTTGATGTCTCTATATCTATTGACTGCCCTTTTTGAGCAAAATGAATGTGTTTTTATAAAAACAACCCTAACTTCCCCTAAAACCTTCATATCTAGGGTTTTACCTTAGTGACTATCATCCTGTCTAGGGGACATCAGGGGCCACACTGATTTTGTTAGGCACCTGGACAGGCTTTAGGTATTTGGAGGCCACTGAAGATGGACCTCTTTCTCATGATCAGCTTCTGACTCTAGGTCTCATTTACCATATGAAAAGGTAGAGGTACAGGGCTGCATGAAGGCCTATGTACGGAAGGCTGTTTTCCTGCTAGAAAGAATGAAATCTGAGTTCTGCTTCTGGCCCTGGCTGAAGACACGGATTCTGATCAGCCCATTTCATAGTATTGTCCTTGCCCAAAAAACTAATCCAGCTTGCCCAAGACTCCAAGACATGCTAGGGCAAGGGATGAATAATTATTCCTAATCTATAAAAGGGAATGCTAACTTCCCGAACAATCTCACTTAAATACCTTAGCAATTCTTTAAAGGTAATACTTCAAAACCCACCAAAATCATGTATATGGTTAGCATAAAGGCAATTAAGTGTGAGTCTTCTTTAAGATGCTAACACCCACCCTTGGGTGTGTCTTATTCTTCCCTTAGGCACCTCTCTTTTTATTAGCCCTGTACCTAGAACTATGTCAAAATCTCTTTTAATAAAGTCCATCTCTGCTTCATTCCAGCTCTGCTTTATACCGACTTGTCCTGAAACTCTTTTCTGTGCTGCAGTCAGGGATCTGGCTTTAAATGAGAGGAGGTTTCTGGAAAGAACTCAGGCAGCCACAAGCAGCAGCATGGAGTTGTGTCTCTGACCTGTGCTGCCAAAGACAGATATAAGGAATTAGTTTTTACTTTAAGTACTATGAGTATCTAGATAAAATGGTACTTCGCATTTAACTGTCTTATGAAGACATATCTTTGAACAAATAAATATATATAATATATATGTATAATGCCTTGTCCAGAGTTTTTAAAAATTCACATATTTATTAATGTGTCTTAAAACTGCCATTGTGTCAAGGCTAGCCTGGTCTACACAGTGAGTTCTAGGACAGCTGGGGCTACAGGGAGATGCTGTCTCAAAAAGACCAAAAAAAAAAAAATGCCATTGTGTATATTCATTGTACATGATATTATATTCCATAAAGACACTTCCAAACACGTACATAGTGTTCATTATGCATATTAACCCTTACCCAGCTGTGCAGGAGGATAGAAGGGAGGGACGTCAAGTTTCACATCTAGAAGATGTCTGCTGGTAGAGACTTGAAACATTTTCTCAGCTGTGTTACATGCCACAAGTAGAGAGTGCATGGAAGATGCCTGTGGTACACAGAGGCAAAGGAGGTGGATGCTACGAAAATGACAAGGGTCCTGAGACCCGTGGCCCAGCACTTTTGGTAGATGCCTTTTGGCAGCTCACTAGCCCATACTGATTCTTAGGAGTGTCTTTTTCTTTCTGAATAAACTTTCTTATTTCTATTGTTAACCATGTGTTCCTGGTATAATTGTTTGTCCTGGAACCTGGAAATGTTTGCACATGCCTCCTGGAATCAGATCTGTGCCTATTCCACCGCTGCCCTTCCCTGTCTCCCTCCTCCCTCCTCCTGCTAGACCTTACTAGACTGTTTTGCTTCTGTTTTCATGTTATATGTGTATACATAATTTTATATATCTACATAAAATCAGGATCCATGGTGAGAGAAAAGCACAATTGTCTGAGTCTGATATAATTTGCTTAATATGATAATCTCTATTTGCAGTCATTTTCTGTGAACGATCCAAATCTCATTCTTTAAGGCTGCATAAAATTTCATCACATACACATACTGCAACCAAGAGACAGAGGGCCCCTTTTTCAGGTTCTCAGTCCGGTAGATCGAAGAATTTTTTTATTGGATTCAGAAAGAAACTCAAGGACTTTTTATTGGAATTTGAAAGAAAAAAAGATGACTGGCAAGCTGTAAATCTCAGCAGCTGCCTGATGGAGGGAGAGGATAAAAGGATGACAGAAAGTCACCATGCTGTTTGAATTAGAGGTCAGGAAAGCAGGCTCAGTGATGGAAGTCTGAGAGAAGCTGAATGGGGGAGGAAGAAGGAGGAGGAGGAGGAGGAGG
>NW_008348089.1:1239804-1262443 GCF_000622305.1 Nannospalax galili
AAGAATGCTTTTTGTGTTAGAACTCAGAAAGGCAGGCAGGCTTACCAACGGCCTAGTGTAGCTCATTGCAGGATAGGCTTCTGGGGTACAATGGTACATATCTCACTAAGTTGAGAATTGTTTCCATTTCAACGTGTCTGGTCTCTTCAGGTTTAAGAAACGGTTTTCCTTAGGGCTGGTTTCCTGTACAAGTAATTGACAGGCTCACTGTTATTAACTCATAAGGAAGAGAGCAAAAGTATGTTTTCGTAATTTTATAATCTTTTGGGTAGTTTAGCGTGCCATGTTTCCAGACAAGGCCAGAGGTGAAACATGGATCCTATTCCTATGACAAAAAAATCGTGTGGCAATAGATTTAAAAAAATTAAAGGAAAATAGAAAAGAAATTAATGTATAAAATAGCCATGCTTTCTCAGGAAGAAGTAGCCTTCCCTTCCAAGGCCTAAGCAAAACCTATCCCCACCTCCCTCCTTTTCCTATGGTATTTTAAATATTAAGGAAAGGCAATTGCGATGTTCTCTCCCTCTCTCTTTTCAAGTGACGATTCATATTTGAAGGAAAGCAATTATGGTATTTTCCCTTTCTTAAAATTGATGGCGTTATCAAGGAAATAGGAAATGGGATCCAAAGCTAAACATTAGGGAGTGGTCCATCCTCAGAGACGTTCACCTACTACTAATGTCTGAGTCTTTACCTAACATACAAATCATTTTTAAAATCCATTGTCTGTTGACAGACACATAGGACAGTTTCACAACTTAGCTATTGTGAAAGGAGCCACAATAAGAGAAACGTGTAAGTATCTCTTTGAAATGCTCACTTAAAGTCCTTTAGGCAAACACCCAGGAATGAAATACTGGATCCTGTGATAGATTTATTTTTAGTTATTTGAAGACCTTCCATGGTGATTTCTGTAACTGGTGAATTAATTTACATTCACATGAGCAATGTATAAGAGTCCTGCCTTTCCTCCTCATCAGCATTGATGTTTTTGGTTTCTTGATGACTCGTGTTTGAGGTGAGATGGACTCTCAGTGCAGTTTTAATTGCGTTTTACAGATGACTAAGAATGTTAAACATTTTAAAAACTCACTTACTGGCTGTCTCTACTTCATCTTCTGACAGCTCTCTGTTGCTTTTCATGAACCCAATTTAATGATCATATTTGATTTCTTGGTATTTCATTTTTTAAGTTCTTTGTATAGTCTAGGTATTAATCTTCTGGGAAATGTGCAGTTAGCAAAGATTTTTCTTCTACTCTCTCTACTCAGTTGCTTTATGGTTCTCCACAGGAGCTTATGATTCATGCAATCCCATTTCTCAATTCTTGGCTTTATTTCTTGAGTGATTTGATTCCTTTTCATACATATTTTTAAAAAATATCTTATTTATTATTTTTATTTTATGTGTATGAGTGTATTGCCTGCATGTATGTGAGTGCACCTATGTCACACAATGCCGTGGAGGTCAGAAGAGGGCTTTGGATTCCCCTGGAACTGGAGTTAAGGACTGTTTGTAGCCACCATGTGGGTGCTGGGAATCAAACCCAGGTCCTCTGCAAGAGCAGTCAGTGTTCTTAACCACTGAACCATCTCTCCAGCCCCATCTCTTCAGCCCCACAGATTATTTTTTCATTCAAAAACATTACCTAATCAGTGAATAATAATGCTTGCTTTGCAAACATGAGGAACTGAGTTCAAATCTTAAGCACTAACATAAACAGCTTCACATCCTTATAACCCTAGCACTGGTGGATAGAGAGACTTGCCAATTTCTGACTGCCAGCCTAGTTCTAAGTTCAGTGAAAAAGCCTGTCTCAAAGGTTGAAGACAGAGTGTGATAGAATAGGATACCAGATAGCCTCCTCTGGTCTCTACACATACATACAGGTGTATGTACCCACGGATCGTAGGCCTTACTTGCCATCAGCTTAGCTGAAAAATTGCAAGCTTCAGGTTCTATGAGAGGTTCTGCCTCAAGGAATAAGATAGAGAGCTATAGGAAAGGATACCTGATGTCTTCCCTGGCTTCCACATGTGTCACACACATGTACACATGCAAATACCCCTCATCCACATCATACACACAAACAAAAACACAAAAATACTATATGCAAGTATTGTAAAGACAATGAAGTATGATTCTTTCTTACAGAAGCCCACATCTATGTTTTTTGATGTGTCTTCATTTCTTCCTAAGTACTTTCTTTCTTTTAACAGTTATATTAAAAATATCTTTTAATAAACCCTTCCTTTACTTCATACTGGTTTGTTTTGAAATTCTTATCTGTGTTGAAGCAAGAACACAGCTTTACATGAGTTGAGTTCCCTAAAAGATAAAGGAAACTCCTTAGACTATTTTAGGTGGCAGTGTGGATCTGTGCCTTTCTGTCATTACTGACTGTAGATACCAACTTATAAAAAAGTAGCTTGGGACAGTGTAACTCGTAAATGTACTGGATAGTATTTTGGGTAGGAAAGCACTTGAAAGAGAATAAAGTTGTTTAGAATCTGTGCTATGTCTTTTGTGAAATCCTTTCTTACTCACCAACATTTGGATTACTTGCCGCAGGTAATAGTGCCCAGGAAGTCTACTTCTCTTAAAGCTCTGTACCGCCCTCAAGATTGCAAATATATGTCTAAACCACCAATTGTCTGACATGTTGAGTTGACAATATTATTAAAAGATTTATCTTTTATACATTATCAAGATTTCTCACTAGAAATGGAAAATGAGGGGTTAATGAGTTCATGAAAACACTCAATAAATCATGAGTATTGACAGACAAAATGAAAAGGTAAAACTGTAGACGGTTTACATATTTTTTTTCACTCACAAAATGAAATGACCCAAAAAACAGAATAGAATTTAACCAAATAGATTTAACGTATTATTAAGGAACCTCTATGAGTGATGTCACTGAAGAACTTTCCTGCTGTTCTTCTAAGGACCTCAAGTGAAGACAATACTTGTAGGTTTATTACCTCATGGTCAAACTAGTTTCAAAAATTCATAATATGACATATTCATAATGTGATAACCTACAAAACCTCTGGCATTCTGCCCATGTCTTGAAAACTTGAGTGAGGCTAAATACAAGATTAATGAAGTGCTTTGGTTGGTGGAGGAAATTTCAAAACAAGAGAGCAATCTGGCTGTGACATGGTTACTGCTTACTGCATTAATCCAGGTCTCCAGTGAAAAAGAGCAGGAACAAGATTTCTTGGGCAGAAAGGTACAAAAATGTTCAGTTTTTGGAAAAAAATAATTTTATTAAGTTTAGAGTTCCATCTGAAGTACATGCTAATAAGGGGGTTGTAACTGTTGAAGTTTCCTGGTATGCACTGCCATAGTAGGAAACGTGCCCCCAAGTGCATGACACTACCCTTCAAAGGTTCCAACTTGTAAAAGAGTAAAGTTATTTGAAAGGAGAGAGAACTTGAACTGAGAAAGCAGTTCACAGGACTCTCTGCTCAAAAACAACTACCTAGAAAACTGGTTTAGTAGATTCAGCAAACACAACACACAGAAGCAAGTACAGCCATGGACCAAGGGGGTCAGGTTCCATCCCAAGCTGGCATCAGATCCTGGCACCAGCATTTTTGTGGTAGTGTTTGTACAGACATGAAAGACACAGGATTGAGGAGATCATGGATTCTTGCATCATGGTTCCAGAACTCCAGAGAGGCCAGGCAATGGGTAGCAGTGTCAGAATTCCTGCAAGGAGGCTTTGATAAGCCACTGAATGAAGCTGTAAGGTGAAACAGTGGAGACCCCAGATTGTTGGAGATTCTTGGACCCTAGGGCATCTAGTCCTAGGATGAAGGTACTAAACAGACCTGGCTTGTGACAGACAGCTGAGCTGGGGACATGGGCTACCTAAGCACTTTGGAGTTTAGGTGATTCTATTAGGAGTCTTGTATACCTGACGTGGAGCTACAGGGTTTGGTATTTTCCCTGCTATATTTTAGTCTTGTTTGAGTCTGATCATTGCTTGTTGTACCTCTCTTTGTCCCTTTTTGATGGGAAATGTTTATTTTGTATCATTGTACTGTGGAAGTAATGTGATATGCTCTTTATTTTGTATGTGCTTACAATTAAGATATTGTCTTGAGTGTCTAATGAGACTTAGACTTTGGACTTCTAAAATATGAACACTGTTAGAATTGTTAGAGACTGTGAGGACTTTTGAAGTTGGAATGAATGTAATTATTTATTTTTTGCTCCACTGGCTTTCTGTCTTATCTCCAAGTTCAATTTTCCCTATTGCTGCTGCTGCTAATTCCTTTGCTGATTCTAGAAAAGGTGTTTCCAGTTTCCATCTTCAGAAACCCTCCAGGTTTGGGGCACCAAATTGGGACCACTGAAGCACCCAGCCTCATGAAATGAGCAACTACCAGGTTGTTGGCCTCTCCAGTGTGAGACAGCAACTATGGGACCACTCTTACTGCTGTGGTACCCACCATGCCTCAGGGACCAAGCAACTACCAGGTTCTTAGCATCTCAGGTATCTGTCTATCTTTCTATCTGTCTATCTATCTATCTATCTATCTATCTATCTATCTATCTATCTATCTATCATCTATCTACATCATATTGATTCTGCTCCTTAAAGGACTCTAATACAGTTCCCTCAACTTCATCTATTTTGAACATACAACCCATAATTTTTTGCTCTCTTCCTCTATGCCTTTGATAATATCCATTTAACAACTTATATACAATGTATCTATATCCATATATGTAATTGTTAGAAATAGTTCTGTTTTCATTCATGTTTGTTATTGGTTTGGGTTTGTATCATGTTGTGACGGTGAATGTTAATTGTCAGCTTGACAGAATCTAGAATCAACTGGGAGATAGGCCTCTGAGCTTGCCTGTGGGTGATTATCACAACAGTGTTAACTGTCCTGGGACCATTCCCTGAGTAGAGGATCATAGATTGTATAAAATGGAGAAACAAAGCTGAGCACTGACATGCATTCAACCCTCCCTGCTTCTTGGTGATGATACATGTGACCAGATCCAGGAAAGTCCTGCCACTGTGACTTCCCTGTCATGATGGACTGTGCCTTGAACTATGAGCTAAGAAAAACCCTTTCTCCCTAAGTTGCTTTTGTCAGAGTATTTTATCACAGCAACAGGAGAAGTAATTAAGACACAAAACACATCAGCACAGGGAGGAAGGGTCCAGTGGTGATAATTAAATTTGCCCATCACTACAACTAAGCTGACTTAACTTTGGTTTAATATCCTCATGGCAAAGGTATCAGTGAGGTCATTTTTATACAATAAGGAAAAGATCAAATTGCCTTATCCTTATGGGTCTTACCAGAAAGTCTTAAAAATAATTTTAAGTATTTTTAACATTAAAAATTTAAATTATAACATGCAAACCAAGAAATTTCCCATCTTATAAGTGTATAGTTAGTAGAGCTGATGGCATTTTTTATTATATGCTTTATTAATTTTGCATTTAGAACTCTGCCTACAGGTACCCATTTTCCATTCCCCTAGTCGCTCATTACCACATTATACTTTCTCTATGACTTTGGTTACATATTTGAGACAGTCAATTATAGCATTCATCTCCTTTCACTGTCTTAGACAAGTTATTATAGCTTCCATATTTTCCATGTTGTAGCATGTGCCAGTTTTTTTTCCATTTTAAGGCTAAATAATATTGCATTGCAGACATATATCAAATTTTGCTCATTTTTCTTCCAGTGATGGACACTCAAATTGCTCTCACATTTTGGCTATTGTAAACAGTGCTACTATGAATGTGTCCAAATGCCAAGTGTTATATCTCTTTGAAAATCTAGGTATTATTTTTTAATACCTTAATTCCTAAATTCTACAAAAAGACAAAGATCGTTTCTTTGACTCGTACCCATTAACTGAATAAGAACACAGGTTTCAAGAATTAAATGTGTGTATTATTTCATTATATGACTTTAATTTCCACCAACAGAATTTAGTAAAGCTGTTGAATCACACACACACACACACACACACACACACACACACACACACGTTCTATTGTTTTTATTCCTTTCCATTTTTTTAAAAAAATATTATTTTTATTTCATGTGTATGAGTGTATTGCCTGCATGTAGTGAGTGCACCCGTGTCATGGAGGTCAGAAGAGAGCTTTGGATTTCCCTGGAACGGGAGTTAAGGATGGTTCGCAGCTGCCATATGGGTGCTGGGAATTGCACCCAGGTCCTCTGCAAGAGCAGTCAGTGCTCTTTACTGCTGAGCCATCTCTCTAGGCCCTTCCTTTTCATTTTTTATTTCTCTTACTTCTGGTGAGAGATGTTAATGCCTGAGGAAGTGCAGTAATTCAGGAAAGGGAAACAAAACTGGTGAGCAGAGGCAATCTCAGTGGCTTAGAGATGGTTGATTCAAACAGTTATGACCATGATATGATCCAGGTTTCTCAATCTCTTGGAAAGGATTTACAAAGGGAAAGCTGGATGTAACTCAAAGCTATTGGTTTGGAAATGGAAGAATCAGTATAAAGGTACATGTATGTACACATATATGTTTTTGATTGTTGTGCATGTGGCATATGCATATGTGTGCACATGTATATATATGCACAATATTCACCAAATAAAAGAGGAGGAAATAACTTGTAGTGGAAATGCCTGATGGGTCCAAAATTAGCTAAAGAGTCACTAAGTGGAACAAAATTCCCAAAATGATAGATCATACCAAGGACTCAGCATGATGCTGTGAAATGCTGGAAACCCAGGACATTTGGATGACCAAGGTGAAAACACGTGGCTCCTCGGGGGCAGGAACTCTTCAGATTGAGAGAGCCTGAGAGAATGGACAACTGAATGCAACCCAGAAACCTGTGCAGATCTTGGACCAGATGAATTAGGGTGCATTTTGATAGTAATTGATGAAATTTAAATGGCTTTGGACTGGATGGTAGTGCTGTGCCATATTTCTAATTGGTAAGATTAGATGATGGCAATGTTAGAGTACCATTTGTTTGGGGAACATAATCAAGAATGTGAATTTGAGTTCTAACTGGCTATTATATCTTTCCCATTTTGGGAAAATTGAACATCTCTTAAACTTCAGCTTCCTTATTGAGGAATCCAGATCACAGGGTTGCTGTGATGAGTAAGATGATGCCCATGACACTCTCAGCATATGGAGCAGTGCAGAAAAGGCTCCGACTGGGGCTATCTGGGTCTCCTCATTATTATTTTCTCTGCTTATGTCTGAAGACATTTGTCTCCCCTATTTAGACTCTTCTTAAGCCAAATGGCACTTTTGCTCATCTTTTTTTACAATAAAGCATGTTACCACAAGTCAAAGTGAGTAGAGGATTGCACAGCAATGCACTCCATGGGGAGAGACCATGGCTGTGATACCCACAGACTGTGGGTACAGATTGCAGTGGAAATTGTTTGAATTTTGTCTTAAATATCAGTCATTTAGAATCATAGATGAAATCACAAGATTTTCTCCCTGCTGTCCGTTCCCTGAGCCTCTGTCCCTTGCCAAAAGATGTTAGCGAAGTAGCAGCCAATCTTGACAAAGTTGGGCGCTTGTGCCTCTAGTCATGGCTGGAAACCATCAGTGGAAAATAGTCTTTAAAAATCTTTGTGGAAAGACATAAATTTTAGTTTAGAGGAAAGGAAAGGAAGAAAAAAAAAATAAAGTGCAGCACCTGAGGACTTCTGGATCACCTGACTCCCGTTCCAGTGACAAATTACTTCCGTGTGAAAGGAGTGCCAGAAACTAAATTTCCATTCAGTTGGATTTATTTAAAAACTTGAAATAAAAATAAACGAATAGGATAGTAAACTGTTCCCAGGCTTGGCTAGTACACACACAACTAGTGAATCTAGCAAAGCCAGTCAGCATGATTTGGGCCACAGGCCTCGTTCACATGACCCTTGTGGTAACAAACATGGTCTTTTTAAATCAAAATTATCTTAATTTAAACAAAACATAATAGCCAGATTGATGTTATCTGAATATTTTAATACATCAGACATAAACAACACTAAAACGTATACTCTTAATATCAGAACCACTTTACATAAAAGCTGAGTTATATGGCAGCAAAGGAAATTTTGCTTCAATTGCTTTATGTCTTTGTTTGGAAGCTATTTTGAATAAAATAAACACAAAGCGGTGTTCATATAAGTTTTCAGTTTAAAATCAGTCACTTCACCACCCGCTGGCCAAAAGCAGATTGCAAATGCTAACACACTGGGCGCTGGATAGTTTCTTATTGGGTCGTGCAAATATGTTAGCTCTGGCTGTTTATAAATGAGGGAAGTCTTGAAAATCATCAAGATTTAGATTAAGTTCCAAAAAGTTTAGAGTTTTGAAGTCTCTGTCTAGATAAACTGCACTATTTAGCATAATTGTGTAGTCTCTAGTTCCTGGGGTTTGGGGGAAGGGACGGAGTGAATAAAAAGGCTACACTCTAATTTGTACATTGCGATGTTCTTTAAGTGGAGGATTTATTTCTGTTGATTAATATATGCAGAGTGCATAGCATGTCACTTGATATCTGAAATGCCCTCTTTGCATTCTTTTAGGAGCCTGCAGGGTTTATTTAGTGGAAAGGAATGAACACTTGGCTAGCAATTAAGAGAGTGGGGCACCATCCCAGCTTGGCCACTAACACTCCTCAGGGAGTCTCGGCTTTCTCCTATAAAGGCAGTGGGTCTTAGTAGTCTCTCAGGACTGTTGCCATGTAAAAGTTTCATGTTTAATCTTTAAAGACCTATGAGTATTACTTATAATTCTTCATTTTCTAAGGAAACAGGATACATTTTTGTTTATTTCCTTATTTCTTTATTATAGCACTTATATTTTCCTGCAGTAGTTTAGACTGGGTCTGCTCAAACTGAGGGAAGCCTTACATATAAGCAGAACAGTGGGAGGACAGAGCTCAAGTTTCGAGGTCAGCATGACCCGATTTAAAGTTCTGACATTACACTGTACCTGTTAAGGCCACAGTAGACATACTAAGAGGTTTATAGGGAAGATGATTTGTAGAGGTATGGATAGAATCAAGGGAATTGGGGGATTCTGAGGCATCAGAAACTAATAGGAAATCATTAGTTTCCTAGACCAGGAAAAGGGAAGAGAGGAAGTGGGTGACATTACCAGATCCCTGAGAGAGCTCTGAAGGGAAGCCTGGACTGAGCCTTTAATTTTTAGAAGTGCAATTTGGGCCATATGATCAGATTATGTTACAGGACAAGAGGGAAAGGGTAAAATCAATGGAGTCCTTTGTCCCACCCCTGATCGGCTAATGCCTTGCATTGGCCAAAGCCAACCAGAAACTAGGGAACAGAGGCGTTTAAATGGTGAGATATGTAGAATTCAGGCTCCTGGGCAGTGAGCAGGACAGACAAATATGGGGATACAGCTGGGAGAAAATGGAATGTAGTTGTTTCCCAGCTTTAAGTCAGGAGGACATTGATAAATCACTGATCCTGAGTTTACAGGCAAATATCTATGATACTATATTTTAAGATATGACAGTTAAAAACAAAATATATAAGAAAAATATATGAAAGTTCTTTATGGAGATACTCATTAAATAAATAAACAATATTTCCATGCATGTATTAAAAATGAACAAGCGATTTATGCAAGGTGACTAATTTTTTTTGTGGGTATAGCCCAATTGAGCCTGTTAGCATACAAATATTGAACAATGTGTTGATCATATTGTCGCAATGTGCTTTGGCTAGAAGGCTCTGCTGTGCTCATGAATAACATGAAGCCCGTGAATGTGGAGCTGAGCTTCTATTGACTTGACTTGTGATAACACCAGCTGCTCTGTTATGCTGTGCACTTGGAAAATATTTACACACTTTTGCTTGCTGGATGACTTCCTATGTAAGTTTTGTTTTCCATTTTAAGCC
The DNA here is from genome assembly GCF_000622305.1 of Nannospalax galili. Taxonomy (NCBI): domain Eukaryota; kingdom Metazoa; phylum Chordata; class Mammalia; order Rodentia; family Spalacidae; genus Nannospalax; species Nannospalax galili. The sequence continues at coordinate 1,249,722 of NW_008348089.1, forward strand.
CTCTTACTAACTGTTAGCACTTGAATACAGTAACTAACAAAAGAAAGGTTGTCAGGATCAGGTTAGGGATCCCTCAACCTGATTCAGTTAATTAAAAGGGATCATTGTAAAAAGTGGGGAGATGTTGAGCAAATCCAGGATGTTAGCTGGTCCTACTGATAAAGAAAGAGGAATTTTTTTTTTTAAAAAAGACATGTCCTTGAGAAGAAACTTAATCTGAAAAGATCTGCATTTGAGCATTTCTTGGTTTTCTGTTCACCCAGTAATGCCTCAGAAAATTCTACCATTTTGGAGTCTTATTAATTGAAAACAGATGTATAAAAGCCAAAATTTAAATAAGCAGATATTTTGAAATGGTCATAAATTTGATTCTAACCATTTCTTGAGAGGGGCATAGGTTAAGAAGGCTTCTATTTCTCCATCACAATAGAAGAAAGTATTGTGCTATACAACTAAAAATTGATTTACTTTCCATAACAATGATCACTTTAAAAACATTTCTGTTTCTACCCAGTGATTCCATACCATTGTGGCAGAGACATTTCACAGAGGATCATCCTTTTCCTTGGGACTGGCAGTACCGCAGGACACACAGCAGCACCTTTCACATCCACACACTAATCTCTCATCATAGCAACTAAATTTATCTTCAGACATTGCCAAACACCTCTTCAAAGCAGCAAAACTCCCTTTAAGAACCTCTAATCTAGGGCCCAAGAAGTAGCTCAGTGGGTAGAAGTGCTTACTGCCAACCTGAGGACCTGAGTTCCAGCTCTGGAATCTCCTTGGTTGAAGGAAAGAACCCACTCTTACAAGTTGTCCTCTGGCCTCCACACAAGTGTCAGGGCATGCACATATGACATGCATGCATGTATACACACAGACACACAGACACACATACATATAAGTTGTCCTCTGACTTCCACACGGGTGCCAGGGCATAAACATATGATGTGCATGCATGTATACACACACACACATACACACACACACACACACATACACACACACACATATAAATGTAATGAAACTTATTTTGAAAGAACCATTAATCTAGATTGTACTACTGATAAGTGGGTTAAGGACCTCTTTAGTCAGTGTATTATAGTGTAATTATAGGGAAGTTTATTTTATTTTTATTTTTAAAATATTTATTTTTTTATTTTATGTGTTTGAGTGTTATGCCTGCATGTATGTAAGTGCAGTGCAGTACCTGCAAAGGACAGAAAAAGGTGTCAGATCCTCTGGAACTAGAGTTACAGACAGTTGTTAGCCATCATGTGTGTGCTAGGATTTGAACCCAGGTCTTCTGCAACAGCAGCCAGTGCTCTTAACTACCGAGCTATCTCTCCAGCCCCAGAAAGTTTATTTTATAAAATGTCTATATTAATATGCCACAATAGTTACTTTAGGGACCAGACAAAAGGAAACTTGACATGAGTTGTGGTGCCAGAGTATTTAGGGCCTTTGTGGTCAGGACCTATGAAGGTGACATGGTTTCTAAATATGAGCTTTATGACGTTCCAAATTGGAACAGATCTGTCAAAATGGCTGATGGAACTGACTTTTTCTTTCTTTATTTTGATTATTCTTGGTAGGTTGGCCAGGCTACAGTGGATAAATCCATACTGAAGGGCATTTGAGGGACACAAATATTTACTCTATAGACCATAATATATAATATGTATTATATATATATGTATATGTGTGTGTATTAGGGTACATGAAATTGGGTAGGATTAGTAGTGGAGGGCGCAAATAGGAGAGGAGATCTAAAAAGAATCTAAATAGATTGTGTGAAGCTTGCAAAGAATCAATTTCTTTAAATTTTTTTTAATTTATTTTTTATTTTATTTATTTTTTATATATATGTTTTTATTTTTTAGAAGAAGCATTTCATTACAGATTTAACATACTCAATAACAATTTCCAGAGCAAAGATACCAGACTGGTGGAACTGTATTAATTCAACTGTGAACTTAAATATTTTATAGCCACTGTTTTTATAGCCATCTGTATGAGTGTTATGCCTGCATGTGTGTAAATGCCATGTCATGCAGTGCCCACAGAGGACAGAAGAGAGTGTTGGATACCCTGGAACTGGGCTTACTGATGGTTGTTAGCCACCACATGGGTGCTGGGATTCAAACCTGGGACTTCTGCAAGAACAGCCAAAAATAAATTTCTAAAAGGTACTAAGAATTCCATGTGGATTAAAGTTATCATCTAGGAAGAGGATTTCTACTTGAACAGCTTCTTATAGCATAATGCAAGTTAGGAATACATAATGATTTCTTCAGCAGTTTAAACCCAGAAATTCTGAGTGAGTTGATCATTCTAAGATGAGTAGTCTCAGAGGTTGCATTAAATTAATGAAACCCAGATATGAATAATAGACAAATCAGAAAGCCAGTTTTAAAGTTTGTTACACTTACATATATAAGCATGTAAGTAAATAAGACCGTGAACAAATACTTGTGAATGCCACAGTCTGAGGCGTGATGGTTCAGTGTTGGACAGCTCCTTTTTGGATCCGTAAGAAATAAACATGGGATAGCAGATGTGTCCTCTGACTATTCTTGGTTTCAGAAGGAATCAGAACAAGGAAAATGCTATTGATAGCATCAGATTACAAACAGCTCTCATTGTGGGAGTTCAGTTTGCAAACGGTACTTTACTAATTCAGTTTCCTGGGTTCAGCACCTTTTCCCCTCAGAGGAGCTGTGGTAAATGTGCCATGACCCTTACTTATTGTGCACCATCTACACCAGCAAACCTTCCTCAAGCACACTTTGCCTTTGTTTCAAACACACTGTAGTTAGATTCTCCAGCTCTGCCTTCCTAGCTTCTAGCATTGAAGAGCCTATTTTAAGATGTTTTCTGTAGATAACCCTTTTGTGACCACTTTACTTGTTAATATCATAGAGTTATGGGGGGGGAGTTCTGTCCTACTCTAAAATGCCAATTCCAATATTACAGAACAAAGATGAGGAGATAAGAAACCACTGATAGTATATTTAATTTTTATTTATTTATCATTTTATGTGTATGAGTGCTTTGCCTGCAGGTATGTAATGGCACCCCAGTGTTCAATGCCCATGGAGACCAGAAGAGGGCGTCAGATCCCCTGGAACTGGACTTAAGGATGGTTGTTAGCTGTTACACGGGTGCTGAAAACAGAACCTGGTTCTTCTGCAAGAGCAGCCAGTGCTCTTAAATGTTGAGCTTTCTCTCCACGCCCCTGAGAGTATATTATTACCCTTTTTGCTATTAATACTTTTGAAACTCGTTTTGGAAAAAGAAATAAAAATTAAGAAAGTAATATGTGTCTTATGGGGTGCGCAGGGACCTCGGGGCGCCAGCTGCTAGCGTGGCGCCGGTCCCCTGCGCGCACCTGGAAGGCGGTGGATCCCGCAGCGTGTCTGCTCTGTGTTGCTGGCGGGCCCCTGCTTCTCCGCTGCTCCGCTGTGAGTCCCTCTGCTACCAGGGCTGGCCCGGTCGAGTCCCGCCCTAATTTCACCCTTTGCACTTCCTCGAGATCATCCACCGGCCGCTGGATCACACAGGAAGGTGCGGGGCGGCTAAAGCTAGGGTTCCGTGAGTCGATGATGATGATGGAAGGAAAGCGCCCCCCCGGGAAGACTGGATCATAGGCAATAAGACATGGGACTCAGCTTAGTCCATGTTACAGCTCTTTATTCAGTGACTCAGCTCGGCTCCAAGTCTTAGTAATCTAACTTCAGCTCCAGCTTCAATTATTGAGGAAAAACCAGGACACTTTATACCGTGGGGGTGGTAGTAAAAACCTTAGCTGATAGGTACTTTTAGGATGCCCCATTTACATGTGGCGGTAAGCTCCTGCCAGGCTGCCAGACTGCCTGAAAAATCACACAGGAAAGGCTGGCAGTTTCCAGAGCTGGAGGCCATGTTTCTGTGACGGCTACTTCAAAAGATGAGTCAGGAAGAAGACACCTCGATGAAAAAGGAGTCTCTGCATTTGAATCCGAGCCGTGGGCTTTCCGGACATGGAGAAACTGCTACTTTACACAGCAGGAGTCCCCAACAGTGTCTGTCAGTAATTATTGAGTCTATCAACCTACCCTTGGTTAATAAATTAAGAAACTGTTTTGTAACACAACTAATAGTGTACATGCAAATTTAATCATTCTTCAACAAGAAAGTTACGTGGAATGCCACTTTTACCTCATTAAAATGTATATTAATATCCAGGTTTGATGGTGCACACCTTTAATCCCAGCACTCAGGGGAAAATCTCTGTGAGTTTTAGGCCAGCCTGATCTACATAGTGAGTTCCAAGCCAGCCAGTCCTACATAGTGAGACCCTGTCTAAAAAAAGAAAATCTACAGTAAAAATGGATATTACCAAGATGAAATAAGCCATTTTTTTGTGGTGAAAACTTATATTCAGTAACTTTTAAAAATATCTTCTTGAGGGAGTGTCTCCCTGTAGCCCCAGCTGGCCTGGCATTCGCTATGTAGAGCAGGCCAGACTGGCCTTATATTCAGTATCTCTATATATCATATGACCTACTTGTATATTTATATATATTGGATTCATATTTAATAGTTTCATATTTTTCTGCATATAAAAATATACAGAATCTGGTTTGGGAGAACATTTCATTGGATCAAAATTATTCTCAAAGTGCTGTTAAACTTTATTGCTGGTTACTTGATTTTTTAAAATATGCTTTAATGATGGCATAAATTAAACTCAGTAGCCTCACAGTTCAACAAAGCCTTAGACCACCACCTGCAACTCATTAGAAACTCATTAAAGAAGATTCCCTCTATGAAGAGGGTCTCTCCGAGTGCAGACGGATCCTGACAGATAAATGCTCATTCTTGTAGGTGGGTTTTACCATATTTCAGAGGACTTATTTTTCAAAGAGGTAGCTTTAAGTTTCATTTTTTCTAATGTAATAGTTATCTAGTAACATGCAAATGATTCCATTGATGCTGTAGATTTTTTTGACATAGTTGCTACTCATTTTACAGATTAAAATGTTGCTTGCAACCCCATCTTTGGCCTAGCTAAAATTTCCTCTCCTCTTATGGTTGTTTGTGATAGAGGCTTTTCATTTCTCATTCCAGACCATAACCCAACATACCCCATGGCTGCTGACCACCACAAAACTGTGGGGTCATGCAAATAATTTCTCCATCATGTGCACTCTTTAATTTTTTTTTAATTGAGCCAGTCACAACACATTCAGGAAAACTTACAGTTTGAAGTCCAGGAATCTCCTCAAAGCTCCTCTCTCTAGATCTCTGGTTCCTACCTGCTGACTGAGCACACTCTCACCTCTTCACTTCCCATCAGTCTCTCACAGGCATGCCTAACCTTTCTGGAACCTGAGAGTGATTTTTTTTTTTTTTTTTTCTGCTCTACACATTTTGCTTTCGCTATCTCCTAGTCTCCCTGACAAGTACACCTGAATCTAACTTTATCCTGTTCAGGAGTCCTACAGAATGGCTGCATTGGTATATGACCACTTTTAAGAGAGACTTCAAGACCAAATTTAAAAGAAGGCAAAACAATAGACATTAGAAATTCCAACCGTTGACCATTATTTATTAATGCACACACATGAATTTGACTTCCTTGTCAAGTAAGAAAAGCTCTTTTTGAAATCGTGATATACCACCTCTCTTTGCACATTTAGGTACTATGCTATTGCATTCCTCTTCAAATATGTTGTAGATTTGAAACAGCCATGTGAGAGGCAAATGAAGCTTTCCTTATCTAATAATGGTCTAGTCAAGTAGAAACAGGTGGGGTGTCCTACTTTGCATTTTGCTTGGATGAGAAGATTTAAGTTTTATTTTTTTCTTGTCTCAGGGATTTGTATTCCCCAAATTGAAAACAGTTTAAAATAGAAAAGGTGTGAGCTTATTAGCACAGTATTACCCTCTAAATTCTCACTCCCTGGTGAAGGCAGAAAAGTGCTAATTAATCAATTGTTCAATTAGGAAAGGCTCTCAAGACCGTATTTGTCCTGGGAAAATATAACCAGCTGATGATCTACCTTAAGAAAAACACATCTTGCAGCAATGTAGTTCAAAGTGGAGAACTGGGCTGTAAACCTCCATTTTAAAGTATATTTATGGCTGAGGGATTCATTCTCACTTAAAAGAACCAATTTGAGAGGAAAAACTTCTCCAATAAAGCAGTACTATACACTGGGAGAAAGAACAGAGTATATGCTTACTTATTCTTTCATTTTTAGTGATGATTCATGGGTATGTATCACATATTTCATGGTGAATGGTAAGGATTGCAAATACAATCACAATGCTTAGATTGTGAGGTTCTTCCATTTGGCAGAGACAGATATTCAGATGAATGGATCTTACAAGAAATACACATTACAAGTACTGTAAGTGTACTAATAGACACAGCCACATGTGCTCTGTGACCTTATCAAGGTGTATGTTGCTCTGGTAGGAATGCAAGGTGCATAGACCTCCATTCCTAACACAAATCCAAACCAGGGAATGCATAGGAAGTGAGGGTGTGAGGCTGCACAGATAGCAATGAATCTCAAATCATAAAAGGACTTTGCGAGTTATGCGTAAAATTTAAAATTGGAGACTGGAGAGATGGCTCAGTGGTTAAGAGCACTGGCTGCTTTTGCAGAGGACTCAGGTTTGGTGCCCAGCACCCACATGGTGCTAAAGAAACCTGTAACTCCAGTTCCAGGGAATTCGAAGTCCTCTTCTGACCTCCATGGGCTTTCCCACACATGGGTACACTTAATACATGCAGGCAAAACACTCATACACATAACATAAACATAAATTTAAAAACTTTTTAAATTTAAACTTTATAATAGGAAGCAGCAAATAATTTAAAATTAGGGATGAGTGTGATGAGCTCTGGATTTTAGAGGAAATCTGAGATTGGTGTGCTGGGATAAGAAACATGAAAACATGACAAGATGGAGACAGATACAAACAAATCAGTAAAAGCTCAGAGAAGTTAGATGACTGAGAATACCAGAAATATGGTTAACTAGTTTTTTAAGACCTGAAGAGTAACTGGACTCCCTCCAAAGGCAATTTTATAATCTATAAGTAAGACATTTATTACACAGACGTAAAGAAGCTGTTCCTTGGACACTCATAAATGCAGGGTTCTGTCTTGGGGTTGAGACCTGATACAGCTCCATACAAGACATGGAAGGACATGTCCACATTCCCTACCCTTTCCTCTGGCTCAATGCAAATTTCTCCAGCATTTTGCCTTCTTCCTCAGTCTTATCCTTCTTTCAAGCCATTTTGCCAAGAAACTGGTTAGGCTATATATTGGTTTATAATCAATGGATCTATCTTTTGAAGCATCATCTGCTGCATGACTGGTTCTCACACAACCAGCCTTCTCTGCCCTGAGAGCAAGGACATTTTCTTAAAATCACAAGTGGCCAGATGTAGAGAATAAGAGACTGCAGCATGTGTGTCCCCGGATAGGACTCCTGTATTAAACCTCACCCACCCAGGGCTGAGGGACCATTGCAGAAGACAGGGGTGGAAAGAATGTAAGAGCCATGGGTGGAACATGACCATGAGGAAACACAGTCTCCCGTGCCTCTGGAAACTTGTTCATATGAACTTACAGCAATGCTGTCAGCATGTACAAGACCCATGGAAACTCAATCAGACAATCTACCCCCTACATCTTCACCCCTCGCATGGAACTGGCGAAATGGTCATGAGGCCGCAACCTTAGCTGAGGAACTATTAGCAGTTGATCACTACTGGGTGAGGGAGAGCTGATACTTAAAGGAAAGACTCTAGATAGGCTGAACAGGGTCCAGTGGTTGAACTCATATCACAGGGCATCTGAGTATATGACAAAATGCATGAAATCCCATGGAGGGGGGCTAGCAGGGTGCAGATAGAGGAGAGGGCCTCAATATGATTAAGATGTATTGCGTGAAATGCACAAAAATTTAGTTAAAAAAATACATTAAAATAAAATAAAGTCCTTGTCTATTGTTCTAGAAGTTTAGAAATATTGAAAGCTAGAATGATGATATTTTAATATATTTTTTATTGAAGCGTATTGCAAAATGCTGGTTAAAAAATTAAAGCTGGAGATGTTTCCCTGATTTCTTCAAAGTGTTGCAAATAAGTAGCAAGAAGCCAGTGTCAGTCAGTGTGCAAATAATTCACATTAAGTAACATGAGGGGGAAAACATCTTTATAGTTACAGCTATTTGTTAGGAGTTAGAACTAAGTATCTTTCCTTGAAAAATCTTACTCGCCACTGCCTCTCCCCTCTGATGGTGTAGCTGGATGTCCACCAAGCAAGCTATGATATAACGTATGATAAATAAGATAATTGAGCACTTAGCACATGTCTGGTGTTATAAATGCATCTCTTGTCCTCACCCCTGATGTTTTCTTTTAAGTAGCAAGAGCTCAATCTGCATAACTGCTGGGCTGTCTTTATGTTCCCAGTGCATCTGCAGCACTAAAGCTCATTCCTGGTAAGCCTATCTCAAAACTGATCAGCATTTCTAATATTTCTAACTTATGACCTCTCATTGTGTACATATGAAACATGAATGAAACATAACAAATAGAGATCAAAACAAAGTTGAAAAGCAAATAGACATGAGCTCAGTGGGAATATGATGATCCAGCGAATATCAATTCTCACTTCAGAATGACTGTGAATATCTCCCCTGATGGCACACAGAAAGCAGAAGTCCCTGTGCCAGTCTATGATAGAAAAGATCTCAACCCATGGGGCCAAGTTCAGCTACATACACAGAAACCCTGGTGGGTGCCCAACACTGTACTGTCACAAGGAAGATGGTCCACTTATGCTTTTAAAAACTACTGACTCAAAGAAGTTGAAAGTCTCATTATTTTTTCAAGTTTTTTTTCTTTTTTAACATGTGGTGTTTTTAAAAAAAATTAATATATTTTGTGTCATCCAATATATAAACATACAGTCAATATTTTAAAATAATTAATAAATTTTTACTTTTCATAGTAAATCTTTGAAATCTGAGCTGTGTTTTACATTTCTACACATGTAAAGTCAGACTTGCTATATTTCATGTAGTTAGTAGTTATAGTGACTGATGACCTCTGTGTTGGAAAAATCCACTCCTGGGTATATGTTTTCTTGTTTGTTTGTTTGTTTTTAACTTTTACAAAAACTTTATTGAGAATTTCATACATGCATATAAGGTGTTTTGATCAAATCCATGCCCACTCCCCCCCTTTCAACACCTCTCATATCTCCCCATCACTTTTTTCTTTTTTTTCACTCTTTTTTCTTCTTTATTTATTTTTATGGGGCTTTGGGGCACTCCAACATTTCCCCCCTGAAGAGGTAACCCTAAAATCTTTTAAGGATTCGATACAATATGCTGTTTTAAACATTATAAAATAATAGCATCTATTTAACCAAACCAAAAATGGTTCCTAGTATGATCCTGATTATAGTAGATCAATACAGATGGAGAAACTTACCCAGCAAAGAGTTTTATTTTTTTCTTTTTTGGACCTGTTATCAAAAGGAAAGGGTCATCATTGCATTGGTTGTCAGCTTGCTGTGCCAGGGAAAAGGGAACCTCAGCTGAGGAATTTCCTCTCACAGACTGGCATGTCTGTAAGGCTTTTTCTTAATTGTTGACTGATGTGGGAGGTCTCAGCCCTCTGTGAGTGGTGGGCCCCCTAGGCTGGTGGTCCTGGGTTATAGAAGCAAACTGGCTATACACAGGCCAGAAGCATGGCCAATAAGCAGCATTACTCCATGACCCATGCTTTAGTTCCTGCTTCCTGGTTCCCGCCCTGACTTCTTATTCTGCCTTCCTTCAAAGACGAACTGTGATCAGGACATGTAATATGAATAAACCCTTTCCTCCCCAAATTGGTTTTTGTCAAAGTGTTTCATCACAACAATAGAAAGCTAACTAGGACAGAACTTATCTGCTTAGTTGATCTACCTTTTTTCTAACCATTTTCCAACATTTTTTCAGCCTTTTGCCATTTAAAAACGGCTTCACTCTCTGAAGTAAAATGATGCCTATTCAAAATAATTCAATAAGAATAATACATACACAGAAAATAAAGCACATTGTGAATCATATAATATTGGAAAATCCATAAATGGACTTCAGGAAATGAAATGACGCAAAGGTGGTCCATGAAATAATTTGATGAAGGGAAAGGGTCAGATTGAAGAAGTACTTGTGAGCAGCAATTTGGTCATGTTGAACGACAGGTGAAACCAAACCTTGAATGTGATTATAGACACCAGCGCAGAGGTTGAACTGAATTTGCTGCAAGTAAGGAATGCTACAAAGCTAACAACATAAATATGTGCTTCTTTAGTCTTTTAAGAGCAAAATTGGTGCGTAACATGTTTGGACTGATCTTGAAGGTGGATACTGAGTAATGCCAGCTGTGAGGGTTAGGATGTATTGCGAATACATTGGAAAACATGTTGGCACAGTTTCCTATGCTCAGACTCAAACAGAATGACTATCTTTTAAAAAGCTCTGCTGGGTCTGGAGGAATGGCTCAGTGGTTAAGAGATGTGTTGCTCTTTCTAAGGACCTGGGTTCAGTTCCCACCACCCACATGGTGGGTAACACCTGTCCTTAACTCCAGTTCTAAGGAATCTTCTGCCCTCTTCTGGCCTCCATGGACACTGCATACACATAGTGCACTTATGCACATGTAGGTAAAACATTCATAGACATAAAATAAAAATAAAATCTTAAAAAAAAAGATTCTATCACAAAAGCCAACACTTTTTGTTGGCAAGATCCAGCATAATGTATAGATTCTAACACTTGTCCCTACACTAAAAACCCCTAGGGACTGTGACAACACACTAAGGTTCAGATCCTAGGAGGTGGTGATTTCACTGGGCCAGGCTGGGGCCCAGGCTGTGGTGTCTTTAAGTTCCATTGCAGAACTAATTACACAGTCAGAGATGGAAAATCTTGGGTATTAGCAACATACAGGTCCCAGAGTCAAACTGGCTGGGTTCAGTATATGCCTGCTAGAACCCATTCTGGTGTAACCTTGGGAAAGCTGTTTAAGCAGGATTCATCCATAGTTCTCCAAAGACTCATCTAAATTTTGTGGAGTATGAAAAAAATAGGATTTTTTTTTTTGAGACATGGTCTTTTGTATCCCAGGCAGGCCTCAAACTTTCTAGGCAGTGGAGCTGACCTTGCACTTCCAATTTTACTGTGCTCCCCCATGCTCAGGTGACATGTGTGTGCCATCATGGCCAGTTTATACTTTGCTGGGGATTGAACCCAAGCTTCATTTATGCCAGGCCAGCACTCTGCTAGCTGAAAGTGACCCATCCTGAAAATGCTGTCTAAGAAACAAAATATATAGTATTGTTCATGTAACTTTGATGTAGAGTGAAGTTTTGCTTAGAATGATAAAATACTTCACCGGCAGTTACACTTAGGATCTGGCAAAATTATAAAATCAACAACTTTTTAATAATTGAATATAGTCCTATATAATATTTTTCTTGTTATTTGCATACACTTTATCTCTTTACATGGCAACAATTTTCCACTATTGATTTTTTTACAAGGAGAATAAAGAAGAATTTATTTTTCTATAGTCTGATTTTCACATTTTTTACGATACTATTAAGAGTTTAGAAAAGTTTCTTTTACCATTGAAACTTTTGCCAATAATGGGTTAGATTTTCACATTACTACTCTGTTTGGGAAGCCTCCTTTCAAAATTCTTGAAAAGATGTAAGAATTCAGTACATTTCAACTTTTCAAGTATAGTAATTTTTTAAAATTTTGGATTAATTTTTATAACTTGCTTTCAGAATTAAATAAATATTTTACTTATTATTTTTATTTTACATGTACGAGTATATTGTCCGTATGCATGTAAGTACACCACATGTGTGCATTGCCCACAGAGTCCAGAAAAGGGTGTTGGGTCCCCTAGAACTGGAGTTATGGATGGTTGTTAGCCACCATGTGTGTACACTGGGAATGAAACCTGAATCCTCTAGAAGAACAGCAAGTATTCTTAACCACTGAGCCATCTCTCCAGCTCCTTGTTTTCAGAATTTTGCATTATCTATGCTAATATCAGTATTTCATGTCAAATCTGAAATGATCATCAAAGACCGGTGTAGATGTGATTCAGGTCTTTAAAGCCTGGAAGAGAATGAGAAAGATCTTATGTGGCAAAAGCAGCAAAACCAGTTTTCAGTATAATGTTGATAGAGTGACAAGCTGTGGGTATGTGCAGTCAGTCAGAGAGCACTTAAGGACTGGGAGTTCCTGGCAAAAGGCTAAAGATAAAAACTGCTTTTAAACCGAGGAACCAAAAGCCTATGGACCTGGGAGAGAACTCAAGCCCAACATCCTGAGTTTGAATCCCCAGAATCCAGAAAAAAAACAAAGTCAATTGCTGTAGATGGTAGCATCTGTAATTCTAGCACAGCTATGGGGAGACAGAAGGTAGAGGCAGGAGAGTCTGAACCTGCCTGGCATGCACACCGAAAATAGCAGAGATCCTGTCTCAAAACAAGGTAGAAAGCAAGGACCAGTGTCTGATTGTCTTCTAATCTGCACATGTGTTTTCATGGCACGCTTTTGCCCACATTCACATATGTATACACTTGCATACACACACACACACACAAAGATCAAAATAAAAACTTTATTATATATATATATATA
>NW_008348089.1:1262770-1301922 GCF_000622305.1 Nannospalax galili
TCTCACAGAAAAAAAAAAAGTCAGTGAAAAGTTGTTACAAAGGCTTAGAAAGGTGGAGGAGAAAAAGGATAAAAGGATGTAGTGATCAAAGGCCAGAAGTTGCAACAAAATTGCAGAAATAAGTTCTGGGATTCACTGTACTTCATGGTGAACACAGTTCACAGTTTTGTGCTGTTGAGCTCAAAATCTCTAAAATAATGGATCTTTAACTTTCTTACAGCATAAGTGAAGCTCAAATGATAAAAACCATTTTAGCTTAGTTGAACCCAAACTGTAGGTGATACTCAGTTAACATATTCAATGATCAGTCAACTATCTAAAAATTAAAAAAAAAGCTTTATGAAGCCTATACTTGATCACCAATATATGAAAAGTGGTGTACTATAAGATTATCCACATCTCCAATTAGACAGGCTTGGACTTAACTCTGATCCTTGCTAACTTTTAAAATCTTTAGCAATAAAAGTTCTACACAGAAGTACTTGTACCACATAAATAGACTAAATTGAGGTTAAATGTTACATAGTAGAAGATTTCCAAAGATTTATTATGGAGTAGAACTTAGAGGAAAAAAGGCAAGTTTGTAGTTTAATGTTATGTATTCAGTTTAATATAAAAATTTTGGAGAGATATAAATTCATACACTTGTATTTTAATCATATAAGTTTCTAGAATTTTGTTTTGTTTTGTTTTTTTTGAGACCCTGGCTGGCTCTGGCTGGCCTGGAACTTGCTGTGTATAATAAGGTGGCCTTGAACTCATGGAGATCCATCCACCTACCTCTGCCTCCTGAGTGCTGAGATCAAAAGTGTGTGCCACCACACCCAGAATAAGTTACTGGATACTATTTAACTTCTTACCCTAAAGTTTTTCATATGCCTTATCAGACAAAACCAATTTTATTTTCTTATTGGAAGAAATGAATGGTATTTTTCAGCTTCACAGTCCATTTGGGGTTAGAGAACGAATGAGCACTTTTCCCAAGGATTCCATGCAGAGAACAATCCTGTGATTCTATATCACTGTCGTATACAGAAACAACAGCATCTATGCTCTCTAATGTATGTTATTTGGACATTTGATCTATCTATATGGTTAGAATGAACATGGTAGAAGAAATCTCAGAGTGTAAGTAGAGCAAAATTGAATGTGTCGCATGGAAATCTGGCTAAGATGTAATATTTAAATTTGGTTGGATTATATTACATAATATCTTATGGTTTTGACCACACAAATTTAAACTGACTTACAAAATGTTCTCTTTATATAATTCATTTGCATTTGACTTTTTGACTTTGGCACACCTTCTTCTTCCTATAATAAATAAATAAACGTGAAACTAAAATATGAAAATAACTGCGTTTGATAGCTGATTAGACTCAACCTTCTGACTCATGGGGAAAATGCATATTTCTCTCTTTCTCCTAAAATATATGATTGTAGAGGTAGCTCAATGGTATAGCACCTATCTCCCATAGGTTTTTACTATCCTCAACACTGAAAAAAATTAATGAACTACAATATTAATATGAATGAGGTGGAAGATTCCAATTTCACCTTAAGACTGTTGTTCTGTTCACACGGCCCATTTTACATATCAGCTGCTGAGTCAGGATTCCTTAAGAATAATAACAAAGCAAATCAATATAATTGATGGGGCATCTTTGCTCCTTTACACATGAATAAATAAAAAACAAATAAATGTTAATTTTTTTCACAAATGTATACACACAAAGTAACATAACATCTATACTATTTCAAATTTCCTCGGTTCCATGATGCAAAAATAATTTTTCTCTTTATTTTTGTAACTTATTCAGGGTCAAGTTTAGCAGCCCACCCATACTGTTAAAAAAAGACCACACTTGAATCCAAAGGTGTCATAAGCTGGGGATCAAATTAGGAGCACAATGGGAAGCAGGGTCCTTGTTTGAAACCAGAAAGGTTAAGAGCCCATTTTATTGTTTAAACTGGAAAATGCTCTAATTCTCATTTGAGAGTCCCAGAATTGGTGGCAAGGAGATGATTTTCATGATCATTATGTTTTAAAGATAATGATATAATTATTTCCTCCATAAATTTAAAACAGAAAAACTTCTGAATTAGAGTCTTTCAACAAACTTCCAAAAAGGGAAACCATGTCTTCCCACTAGAGTAACAGGGAAGCAAGTCCAGAGAAAAATTCACTTTAAAAAATAAAGGCACTGGCACTTGGGAGACTTTCTCCTTTATTTACTTTTTTTCCTTTGTCTAAAAGTCTAAAAAAAAAAAAAGGCTGTAAAGAAAGGAAGAAATTTTCATACTAGATTTAGAGGCAGCATGAAAAGAATCCAAAAACTTTTAAAGGCAGCTTCCTACTACTTTGTGATGTTATTTTGAAATCGTTTCGTGATACTCAAGCGATGTGCCAATGACTAAGATGAAGTCACATCAGCTCACAAAGAACATTTTAGGAACCGCCAAGCTCTCTGCTCCTCTAGCAGTTAGTTTTCCACGGTGACAAAAGTACCTGAAAGCTTAGGGAGGAAAGGCATTTCTTGGTTACTGAGCATCGGGTCCACTGAGGCTGGAAGACATGGTGCGGCAGAACAGTTCCTGGCAGGGTGGACGGGAGGCAGAGAGAGGAGCACAAACACTTGGTGGTTCTCTGTTTCCCCCCTTTATTCCCTCACTCTGGGTCCGCAGCTCGAAGCACCGCGTATGTTCAGGCTGTGTTGATCCTCAGTGAACCCTCTGGAAACACCCTCACAGACACAGCCAGAACTGAGCCTCCATCTCCTGGGTGATTCTAATCCCATCAGGTTGACAAGGAAAATTAACTGTCACAATCCCTTTTAAGAATTGATCACATGTCCCTGTGTCTTTTGTGAACCTTGAATTTACAAGATCCTCCTCCATCTCTTACTGTCTGTGTTTAATTTTTTTGTAAAACACTCTTCATTTGTAGCACAGTCTAGTCTTGACCTCATGGCAATCCTCCTGCCTCAGTTTCCAAAATGATGAGATTATACAAATGAGCCACTGGACCCCTTTTATTACTGTCTTTAAAAATATATTTACATTCAATCTGTTCACATTCTCCTTTTCCTCTCCCTCTCCCCTCCCTGTCTCTCTTTCTCTCTTGTATACACACAAACATACACAACATGTAATTCTAAGTGTAGACAGAACAGCAGGCATCAAATGATGCTAAAAACAATTCTTGATTTATTATGTATTGTCTCTACTATTCTTTGTTTTAGGTAGAAAACTATTTTTTTAATTTAAAGCTCAGAAAACATCATTAATTTCTGTATTAACAATCCCTGAGTGAAAACTACAACTGGTTTGAACCTTGACTGACATTGAAAGAATGAGCAATGGAAAACTCGAGTCGCTCCTGTGAGCACCATGCCCACTGTGTGTTAGAACCAGACTGTGGGTTGCATCAAGAGTTCCAGGGTAAGCACTTCTTCCCAAGATTAAATTGCTAAATGCCAAAAAAGGAACAATCAAGAAAAAGTCAAATGAAAGTGAGTATGTTGTGTATAAATAGAACACGTTGTGAATTTGTCTAAATTTGTGTGGTGAAAACCACAAGTCTTTATGTGACGTAACTAATTTTGTAGATATGTAGAATTCCACACCAAAGCCACAGGGATGACATATCCCAGACTAGATCTAGGCATCTTGAGAGAGTGAAATGATCACAGGTTAGGGAAGTTGGGGAAGAATTCACAACAGAAACAAAACCGTATTGCATCCGGGAGGGTGAACTTAAGACTTTGACGGTTTATGAAAGAGGAAAAGTGCACTATCAGCTTTTCTTCACTATAACAACAGACCTGACTCAGAGTTCTTTTTAAAAATGGTTCATTCATTGTGAAAGATTCCTGACAATAATCCCAGACCTCCAAACCCATGCGTACATGCTTGTAACCACACACATACTAACATGCATACACACGGGCATGCATACTACCCACATATACATATGAAAAGAAGTTTAAAAAGTGGGAGGGGGAGAAGTTTGTTGAGATCACTGTTTTGGAGGTTCCGGGGAAATCAGGCTGCAGCAGCTGAATTCTAGCTGGTGAAACCAGGAGAGCTGGGTTGAACCAAACACACATTTCTATAACAGCCCTGTCTAAAGATTTAAAGCTAGCATCCACTTATGAGAGAGAACTAGTAACATTTGTCTGGGTTATCTCACTCAGGACAATAGTTTCTCATTCTACCCACTTACCTGTGAATTTTGTAATTTCATCTTTCTTAATGGATGAATAATATTATTGTGGAAATGTATCATGCTTTCAATTTCCATTCATTAATTGAAGAACATCTTGGTTGTTTTCACATACTGGTTATGTGAATAGGGCAGTAAGAAACACGGATGAGCAAGTATCTCTGAAGTAGGATACAGAGTCGTTGTGTATTCACCAACAGTGGTAGGCTGGGTCATGTGAGAGATCTTCTATTTTTTAGCTTTAATGGGAATCTTCATATTGATTTTCACAATGTCTGCACTTGTTTGCACTCCCGCCAGCAGTGAATAAGTGTTCCCTTTTCCCTGCGTTCTTGCCAGCAGTTGTCATCATTTGGGTTTTTGGATCTAAGCCATTTTGACTGGGGTAAGATGAAATCTTAAAGTAGTTTTAATTTGCATTTCCCTGATGACTAAAGATGTTGAACATTTAAAAAAGTATTTCTCAATCACTTGTATTTCATCACTTTGGAAATCTCTGTTTAGTTCCTTGCCCCAAGTTTTAATTAGGTTGTTTGTTTTATGGTGCTGAGTTTTTTTAGTTCTTTGTATAGTCTTGATACCTTTGGGCTGTAGCTGGTAAAGATTTTTTTCCCTATTCTGTAGGTCGCCTCTTCACTCAAATGATGGTGTCTTTTGAACTGCAGACACTTTTTAGTTTTATGAGGTTCCATTTGTCAGTGTTGCATGCTCTCTCTCATAAGTGGATGCTATCATTCAATCTTTTTTTTTTTAACTTCTACAAAAACTTTACTGAGAATTTCATACATGTATATAAGATGTTTTGATCAAATCCATGCCCACTCCCTCCCCTCCAACACCTCCCATATCTCCCCATCAACTTCATGTACTTTCTTTTTGTTTTTCTTTCTCTTTTTTCTTTCTCTCTCTCTTTCATTCTTTCTTTCTTTTCATTCTTTCTTTCTTTTCTTTCTTTTTGCTACTCTAACATTACCTCTCTAACATTTCTTTGGGGTCTTTTTAGCCTAACTGCCTAGCCAATTCCTACCTCCTATTCTTATCATGCTATCCTCTGAAGGGGTTACCCAAATTGCCAATAGGGAATAGGGACACAGACCTCTCTGGTATCTTCCATGATGAACAGGGGCGCAGGGTGAGGCAGTTGGAGTACCCCTTCGTGGGTCTATCTAAAAGACTCCCAAATTGCATAACTCTTATCTCTAAGGGGAAAAGAAAGTCCTTGAATCATGACTAGGAGATGTGAAGAAGTAAAGGCAAGAATAATTAGCATTACAAGTTCTAGACAGGGAACTAAAAAAAAGTCGTAACAGGGCAATTTTCAAATGTTCATATGAGAGTCCATTGGAGTTTCTTGACAAGGACTTCCAAAAGCATCCCTCTATTGTGTTCTTCCTCACTTTTCTTTTGTCTTCCAAGGCTGGACTAGTTGGCTGGGAAGAGTGATTGGATACTCAAATGAGGGCCCAGTGACCCTGCTTGACACTCCTTTAATGAATGAGCACAACCGTCAATAAGCCCAATTGTGACTCTGTTTAGTGATCAGGCTCAGCCGAAGTCGTGATGATGGTAGTTATTTCATGCATTAGGGACTGCTCTATAGAACCATCTTATTAAAAGGACCTGGAATTTAAAAGGATTTGGTGCTAGGAGCCACATATGAGGGAGAACATATGTCATTTGTTTTTCTGAGTCTGTGTTACTTAACTTGGTGTAACAGTTTCTAGATCCATCCATTAACCTGCAAAATTCATTATTTCATCTTTCTTTACTGCTGAATAGAATCTTTAGTATGTTTCAATTCGAAAATACTTAGAGATCAGGACCATGAAGGGGTGGCTCATGGGAGATGACATAGAATACAGTGAAATAAACAGGAAAGGGGAATAATGGTTTAATGGGATGGGGAATGGGAGGGTACAGCAGAATAGAGAGTAAAAGGAGAGATAACGCTGAAGGTCTTTTGAAAGCACCATATGGAAACCTACTATAGAAGGTCCTTTCAATACACACATATCCAATATAAAAAGAGTTTAAATGTAGTGACCCTATTCAGGGTTCAGTGGCCCTAATATATACCACAAGCTAGTAAATGGAAAGCCCAATGCCAGAAATGGACTCCCTCTTCTGAAACTGTTGAACAGAAAGATCCCATAGATCCTCAAACAATTCTGGCTATTGCCAATGCACTTGGTTACCCATCAGCACTTGATGGTAAGATTCTATTGCTGAAGATACTACACACCCAATTTGCAGAACAAACAAGGAGAAATCAAGCTGGTACTGATCTTGAAGCCCCATCTCTGCTGGCTAGTTTCCATAGTACTAAAAGGTGCTATGTATGTTACTGGCAGAGAAAGGTAATCAACTTTACTCAGCTGAGAACACTGTGAGCTACAGTAATGACTGACATGGCAAGACATGCCCCCTAGTGTAATAGTGGATCAAATGTTATGGGAATAACCAACCACATTCTAATTGGATTTTAGGCCTGCCTCACAGGAAGTCCATAATTGATACTGTTATCAGGGTCAAGAGCCTGTGGCTAGATAACTCTCAAGCCCTAGGAGAGAACCACCTACTATCGTTCTGCTAAATGACAGACTATTAAACTGACTCAAAATAACTTACTGTTATACCCATAGATTAGTACATCTCTCAACTCATACTAGAGAAGATTCTTCTTACAGCAGATGGCAATTTACACAGAGGCTTACAACTGGTCAAGGTACAGGAAATAAGGGACTTCAGAGTTCTCAACCCTAAATAGGACGCCTATAGCAGACCCTCTCTTCTCAAGGCTCAGAAATCATTGTGGAAGAGGGGACAGAAGATTATAAGAGCCAGAGATGATAGATGAATACACAGAAACCATGTTGTCTGGACACTACAGGGAATTTACACATATGAACCTATAGCACTTATGATACTATGCCCAAGAACTGTGAAAAACAAGTCAGACAGGGCTGGCATGGATGGGAGAGGTGGCCTGGAAGCCCCAGCCCTAGCTGAGGATCTTTCAGCAATTGGTAGATACTGGGAGAGGGAGAGTCAGGTTTTCTTACTGATGTGATGCCTGGTAGGTTGATCAGACTCCAAGAGACATTCCCACACCCAAGAGCACTTGAGGAACACAGATTAGACTCCACAGGCCTTAATAAAAGATGAATAATAATAGAAGACCTGTAGCTGTGGGGAGGTAGTAAGGTGGGGGTCAAGGGAGACAGGATCTGAATATGATCAAAATACACTGTATGAAATAATAAAAACTATAAAACCCAGCTCTGTGAGAGCTACCAAACTGCCCAGTGAGAACTGTTTTCCAAAGGCACACCTCAGTGACTCAAGGGCTCCCACTGGGCCCCACTTCCCAAAGGTTCTTTCTCTTCTGCTGCCGTGGATGAGGGCTCCAGACTTTAATCATGCTGGGTTCTTGTCAGACACAAAGCACACTCCACTATGGCATGATACAAAGTAGGAAGTAAATAGACTTGGAGAAGGGTCAATATTGATCACTTGTGGACTGGAAAGTGATAAAATTTGAGCATTTTTAGATTTTTCACATAAATTTGACCAAAGTATTGGCATGCTTAAAGTCATGTATTTTAAAAATCTACTACTAAACTGCTAAAATTTTGGGAGTAGTTGAGACAGTAGAAGACACAATCATTAAAAATGGTTATAATAACACAGGTATGGAAGATAAAAATGAGGAGTAGGAATATATAACAAAAAGGGAGTGCAAACTAAGGTGAAGATCCCTGAAATTTAAACATCCTTGGAAACATGGGAAATTGTGCTGGCCTTACAATGCATGGTAGGACACACTCCCCCTCCCTCCTTTCCCTCCCTTCTTCCCTTCCTCCCTTCCTCCCTCCCTTCCTTCCTTCCTTCCTTCCTTCCTTCTTTCCTTTCTCTCTCTCTCTCTCTCTCTCTCTCTCTCTCTCTCTCTCTCTCTCATCTTAGTCATTGATGGCAGAGGAGGAGGCAGTGTGGGATACTGAGAGCTACTGGTGGGTTTACAGAAATTTGCAATTAGATATATGATACTGGAGTTCACGAGTGGTCAAGATTAAAAATAGATTGGGAATTATACAAATAGAGGTGATAATTGAAACCATGAAACTTGATAAGGTCTGTGTAAAAGAAAGGGAATTACAGATCCTGTGATGACAGTCTTATTAAAATTTCAAGAATTACCTTTAGTTATCCTCAAAGAGACAGAGAGAATGAAAAAAAACTTTCTTTTTTTTATATAAGGTGCAGATATGCATGTTCCTTTTACTAAATTTGATCCAATTTTATCTGCATACATTTGCATATATGTATGCATATTTGTATATACAAATTTGATACACTGCCCTTAAAATAACTATTGTTTAACACTCATGTCTACTACTGATTCTTAAGTTAGTGTATATTCAGCACCATATACTACACAGTTTTTGCATCTAAAGGATTTAGATCATTGCCATCTTTCAATGATCGACATGAGACAATGATAGAGCAGAAGTTTAATGTGAGGTTAAAGTTTAAAGTCAGCATGTAAGAAACGACACAAAAGGCAAGCTTATTATGCCTCTTAATTGATCTATAGCACATGTAAGTGTGACCATATGTGGTTGTGAGTATAAAGTCTATATAAAATATAACATGAGTGTGCATATATTTTATGTAAGGGTACTAAAATGTGAAAATTTTATACTAATTTTAAAGTTTTATTAAAGTTTATGTATACTCACTAATTTAAATATTCACTGCATACGCAAGTCAGATGACTCATAGCTGAGACAGATAATAATTGAAACTATTTATGTATACATACAGCAAGTTAAATTGTGGTTGATAGTAGGCAGAAGTTCAAATAGAGAATGAAAAGATGAATCATTGATAGAGCTGAATTTTCAAATACGGTAGGCAGGGAAGCTTCTCCTAAAACAGTAACTGTGAAGAAAGACTTGAAGAAGAGTCTGTCAAGATCTTCAGGGAAAGAACATTCTTTTCGACCCTTTCAAAGCCATGGCTTTCCTTAGAGTGAAGAGCCACTCAGTGTTTGGGATAGGGTGAGGACAGGATTTGGCCCATGCTATGCAACACTTGCAGGCACACAGCTGATAATAGCTCAGGGCACACTGCTGTGTCTCCACTGAACCAAAGGCAGGCACACATATTCCTGCAAGGCTGTGGAATAAGAAGGAGAAACAGCAGGAACAGGAAGAGAGAAGGATGAGATAGACGACAGTAGGAGAGAGGGGACAGAAGGGAGAAGACAGAGAAGCTCAAAGAGGAGGAGGAATTTGTCTATGGGGAAGAAATGCTGCCTAGAACATTTAAAGCATCATTCTCTTTGAACATAAAATATTTTGGACTAGTCTGTTCCTAAAAATGTGTGATAGACAGAAATACAAAGCATACTGAATTTCTTAGTGAGAGTCAGGCAAACAGTGGGCTTGTAGATTCAGATACATAAGGTAGAGTTGAAGATCTGCCTGTTGAGTATGTTAAACATGTTTCATGTGGAGAAGCCAAGCAAACTGAAAATGTTGCCAAGCATGGCTGTATGTGTATATTTTTGGATAAGCCCAAGTAATTTGCATCTGGTTCACTTCAAAATAAAACCACCGGTTTGAAGAAAGTCAGGGTTAACAATTGCCACACAGCAGTTTAATGAAGCAAAGTCATCATAGTGATTTGATCAAAGTGGCAAAAACAAACATTAAGTTGGTTCTGTCCATATGGAAAAACTGAATAAAGATGGGCCATGTTCTGTGTACTTTAAAAATTAGTTTCTTTCCATACTAATTTTAAATTTAGCATTGTTTGGTTGGATATGTGTCTCTCTGATGCTCTTGAAACAGAGTTGAGTTGTTCGGGAAAAGGGCCGCTGGTTGGCAGACAACTGTGAAATTTTCAACATGGTGTGAGAGTCACATAACATAAACTTAACGGTGCATTTTATCCTAACTCACTTCAGTGATGTTTGCGTAGTTCTGACATGGAAAAGATTACAAAATGTTCCTTTTATGTCTTGTCCCCTGTGGAAAATATTTAGGGTCTGAAAAAGAATAAAATATCATGATACAGAGAAGGAATTATTCCTTCAAGTAATTTTTAAAGGTTTTACTAAAAATTGAGCAAAGATGATACGTAATTCATTGACTATTACAGGTAGTAATGAGAGACTTAGAGCCTTAAAACTCTATAGGATCTTAAAGTCCAATGATGTACCTGTGCCACATGCTTAAGATTTTATATATCTGTTCTCATATTTAGGGAATGTGTGTAAATGCTTAAGTCACCAAATCAAGAATATTTGGAATGATATCACAAGACAGGTCCATTTTCCTTATTTGTTCAAGAAGATGCTTAATGCATCTTCCCAGGCATTAGACACTATTGGTACTTAAAGAAAACAGATGAATAAAGTAGGTCCTCAGGTCTTTATGTATGTATGTGGATGTTCACACATGGGAGGCTGTGTGTGAAGGCGGAGGCCAGAAGTTGGTATCAGTGTCCTCTGTCACTCATCACCATGTATTTGGAGACAGAGTCTCTCGCTGAATGTGGAGCTCACTGTTTGACTAGACAGGCTGGACAGCAAGCTCTAGGAATCCTACTGGCTCCACTTTCTCTGTTCTGGGTTACAAGTGAGTTTTGGGGTTACAGGTGGGTACCGGGGGTTGAACTCAGATACTCATGCTTGCAAACCAAGCACTTTACAACAAAGTCATCTTCCCAGCTGTTTATCTAGCTTAAACAAGTAGATCCATCCCAATATGTAAATATTGGTTATCTTTCTAGACACAGAAAAAAATCATTTTGTTGAAAGCAGTGTTCTTTATCAGCAAATGTCCAGTTAACATATTTCCCAACAATGTAAGTAGGAAAACAAAGAATTATCCAGTGAATGAGAAATGCCTCATTTCCAATAAAGACTTTGTGTTAAATTCTATCTTATCATGTTCTTTATAACAAATAAACTCCCAAATTTTACAGATCATGGAATTTGAAAATGTAAATTCTTATCCAAATGTAGAGTTTGAAGAACTTCTTTCAAAAGTTGTAACTAAGTTTCTGGAGTCTAGAATATTTGTTAAGCCCTTTGAACTGACTTGTTCACACTCTGCCTCATCTAGATAGCTATGAAATGACAGAGCTTCCCAGACTCTGTTTCTCACCTTTCTAGTTACACAGCTGTACTAGTCAGGGTTCTCTAAAGAAACAGAACTGGCATATATATATATGGAGAGAGAGAGAGAGGGAGAGAGAGAGAGAGAGAGAGGGGAGAGAGAGAGTTAACAGCTTAACACAGAGGGGCTGAGAATCTGTAGTCGCTCAGTCCACAAGGCTGGATGTCTCAGTAGTCCCAATCCGGTGCTGAAGGTCTGACAAATTCCAAAATATCAGCTAGTCTTCAGTCTACAGCAGCAAGACAAACTCACCAGCGAGAGAGAAGGCAAGCTGCAAAAAGCCCCGGATTTTCCTCTGCCTTGGTCTTTTATACCGGCTGCCATCAGAAGGTAACGCTCACATTTAGGGTGTGTCTTCTGGCTTCAGATGATCCAATCAAGAAGATCTCTTTCATTTCAGTTAATCCCAGATCCAGTCAAGTTGACACCCAGGATTAGCCATCACAACAGCGCAAGTCACTGCTGGGTGATTTTCTATCAACACCATTCTCCCATATCACTCCTATGTTCAAATTCTTCAGTGTTTGCTTACTGCTGCCAAATTAAATACCTACAAAATCCAGCTTCTGCAGAATTTACCTCCTCACCTCATGCCCATCACAAATCCATTTAATGTCACAGACAATCAGATTTCCCATTAGTTCTCTAGAAAGGGAATAGTCTTTGGGGGAGATCACAGATACAGTGTGCTGGTGTGTGCCTGTGTGTGAAGAAGGAAATGCTTTAACAACTAGCATTTGCTTTTAAGTTGTTGATATGAAAATAGAGATGATGGCCTTCAATATTTATGCTCTAAGTGTTGCATGAAAATAATGATTCAATTAATAACAACAGAATTTTATGAACAGGAACAAAACCATAACAATGTGAAAATAATTTTCATAGTTAAAATAGAAATTTATTTTTAACACCAGCAGTCACTGGACACGTTTGTGGAATATAAACACAGGGAGGCTTAATTCATCCCTGCTAGCTGGGAAGATGAAAGCTATGATTTGGACATAACACTGTTTGAAAGCCATCTGTAAGAGTTTGATCTGGAATGTTTCCCAGGGCCACGTGTGAAAAACTTGCTCCCTGGCTTGCTGCTATTATAAGGTGGTGGAGCCTTTGGGAGATGGAACCTAGTGGGAGTCCTTCAGGTCACTGGGCACACCCTTGAAAACACTTGTAAGATTGGTGACCTTGCTCCACCACAAACTGTTGTTATAAAGTACACTTTGGCCATGGGTTTAAAGGTTAATAGGGCCAACTGATCATGACCCAGAACCCATGAAAAGGTGAACCAAAATAAACCTTTGTCTCCTCAAAGTTCATTATTTTGGTATTTGTTACACTGTACAAAGCAAAATAACAGGACAAATTTTCTCCTTACCTAGCGTGTTCACTTCCTAGCTTTTCTGCCCTTTTGGAACCCATCTTCCCACACTGTAGCCATTCTTCACTGTGATGTTTATCCTGTTCTGAAGTTTAGTATTGTGTTTTTGGAAAAGCCCAGCAGAGTGTCTTTTGTGAACAAGCTTGCCCTCCAGAATGAAGTGCTGTCCACACAGCTCTGCCCTCAATGAATCAGCATGTGCTGTGATCCCTTTACAAATATAAGATGTTCAGATTCTGTCTTTCCTGAGAGCCTTAACACTATCACTTTAGCATCTATCCTGGATATTTAATTCTTTACAATGCTATATTTATTAAAACAGGCAAAGATGGATTTGGTGAACCTGCACTTTGCCCACCTGTCAACTCTTGTTTGTAAGGGAAACATTATCTTTTTAGCATATGGTTAAATCTCAAAGCTGATCATAAACAAAACTTTTCAATACTTTTCAAATGAAACTTAAGGGTAATCCACACCTCTCTTTTGAGAAAAAGATACAGGCCAGGCCTATTGATTCATGCTTATGATTCCAGCACTTGGGAAGTGGAGGCAGGAGGAGTAAGATTTCAAGATCATTTCTGTTACATAGCAAGTTTGAGCCAACTCATCCTGTGTGAAACCCTGTCTCAAAAAAACAATAAACAAAACAAAAACCCAAACACACAAACAAAAAGGAGTATTCTTGATATGTACTGATTAAACAAACATGACTCGGAAAGAAATTCATAGAAGCTCTCAAGAGTGTACGACTCAGCTGAATAAGAGAGGAAGAAATGACAAACAGCAGGTCTATGAGTGAAGTTGTGGAAAACAAGAACAAGAGGCTTATGAGGTAAATGGGGAAACAGAAGTGGAAGGTACTTCCATTAAGAACATAGCACTTGGTCCACACTTACCAAGTGTGGTTTCCCACTTACATAATGATAGAACCTGCAAGCATTTAGGATTTAGTATCTGGTCACATTTATATTTTCTCTTCCTTTTCCTTTGGTCATGAAAAATCTCAGTAATAATTTCAGAAAAGAGGTATAATGAAGCCAATGAGATGGTTCAGGGGTTAATGGTGTTTGCCATCAAGCCTGATGACTTAGTTTGATCCCTGGAGAACATGGTGGAAGCAGAGAATCAGATTCCCCCAAGTTTTCCTCTGACCTTTACATGCCCCTCCCTAAAGTAAATAATTGTAAGATAAAAAGAAAAGGGGGTATATTTAATAAAAAGCAGAAATACTAAATTTCTATTTTCGTAAAGCTTTATTATGAACACGTATCTTACAAAAGCTTTCATGATAACGTCTCTTCAGAAACCATTCCAATTACTAGTCACATGAAAACCAAAGCATAAAAATTTACTGAAAAAGTATCAGTATTTACTTAAAAATTAAGAGTTATTTCTTGTCACCCAAGTTCTCTTTGGGTCTCTTGCACTATCAAACAAACCATATAACATATTTTTATGTGAATTTATTATAGTTTATACCATGGGGGGGGTAACTCACAAAGAGACAAACACCAGGTGCCCAGATCTGTGCCATGGCTCAGTGCTCACCATTCTGGATTGCCCCTGTGGCCTGCCCATAGTCACCTCTAACTTTTGCCCATGCCTCATGGACCCATAGTCTCACCCCACATAGGTAAATTCCAGGCCATTCATTCTTGCATGATCTGGTCGTGGCTTCTGTCCAAGATTGTGCAGAAAGCCCCTCCTCCTGTGGTTAGCTCTTCACAGTCAATTTTCCTCAGCAGGCCCTGCCCTTTGGAGGGAACAGCTGCTCGGGGCAGACTCCACCACTTTCCTCTGCTCTTACAATCTTTCTGCCAATCTTCTGCTAAGGTCCCTGAGCCTTGGAGGGGGTGACAGCTATAGGGAAATCTCTCTTGTATCATGGAGAGATAGTTACTTCTTGGGCCTCTCCATTAGTCATCTTTAGGCTGTGGCCATTGATCTATATCAGTGGCATTTCTTCTACTATAAAAACAAATGGAAGGAAGTAGACACATTTAAACAAACACGAATGTAAATACAAATGTCTAGAATATATCCTAGCAGGTGTACTATATTCATTAAAGAGTATACTTGTGATGGCTTCCCCATTAGGGTCTGTAGCCTTTCTCAACACAAGGCATTGGCCTGGTCTACAGCCAGATATGTGTTCCACCCCTAGAAGTGGGCCTTATCCAATTAGAAATTTGTCAGTTGTACATATGTTGGTTGAACAGTTATTGCACTTGCAGGCATTGCTTGGCAGGTCCATAGTGTGCAGCATGTAGGGTCCATTGTTGAGTAGAATCACAGAGGATCCTTTCTTCCCCAACCTTCTGCATAGCTCCTTCTGGCAATATGAGCGTCATCCATCCAGTGGCATGTAGTTTTTTTGGCTTAGTCTCAGCTCCATCTCCTCTTCTTCTCCCACACTCACAACATACAGTGTCTTCAGCATCATGGCCTTACTGACCTTTCTAGTGTACAACTGACATTAGTGGCAATAGCCTTGGTGAATTTGAGGACCTTTAGGATCTCTCTCTGATGAACAGCTCATAGGGGGGCAAACCAGCCCTGGTATTGTAGATTTTCTTAACAGTTGTATAGTTTGGGAGTCTCTGTCTTCATCTTACCCAACTGTAAAACTCCCAAGAATTTTAGAGCTATAGCTGGCCTTCGCTTCTTTAGGCCCTTTTAAATGGGTTTCACATCTGTGAAACACTTGAAGGAAGGTTAATATCATATATTAAATCAATCATAGACAAGGTCTAACACAGCATGGAAGGGTTTTATCCATTTGTATTAACTGTTTTCTCCAGATCCTTATTAGGTACCATAGCATGGGTATGAGGCATTAAGTTGGTTAGCTCTTTATCACCTTCAGTTATCCATTTGGAGTCATTTTGCACTTGGGAGATTTCACATGGAGTCTCTTTGTATTCTTTTATTCTTGATACACTTATAGGAGTTGGCTCCAGTTGCCTGACCCTGCACTGAGCTAAGGAGGCAGGGGGTTTCACCTGTCCCCACTCTACCTGTTGGTTCCCTGAGTCAGGCAGGCCCTGGGTCTGCTTCCTGGCTATAGCCATATCTGTCATTTCTCCATTGACCACACCTGACTGCTGGGGGAGAACTTGGTGGGAAAAACTGCTTCCACCCCTAGCATAGCCTATATCAGAAGACAAATGCATCTTATTTATTCCTTGGGGATTCTTAACCACCCCTAGGACAGATTTTATCCTTTGAATGCCTTTTGTAAATTGTTCTTCTGGTTTTAAAGCCTTCCAGAAATGCATTAGTACTGAATTTGGTTTTCTATCAATTTTTTTCTGGGAATTTAGGCTTGACGTAAGTCTTGCCACATTTGCCTTTGAGTAACCCAAGTGGAACATTTCTTCTTTCTGGTCTTTTTTATATCTCTTATAGGGTGTTCTGTTATTCTACAGACATGTTTTACATACTGGTCAGAATCATTTAGATTTGCCAAAGCCTCTCTCACTTTACAAAGATCCTGCCCCATTAAAGAGCTTAGTAAAACTATTAAAGCCCCAAACCATTCCCGAGGTCCCAGTTGAATTAAGCTTTCCTTCATATCTCTGGTGAACACAGTCTTATCTGGCCCATTGAACTGGACATCATATATTGTTTTTCTCATACCTAGTTCTCTCAGTGATTCCTGCCCCTCCTTTATAGTCCTCCAGCCCCTGCTAATCATGTTAATCTCCCTTGGTGATGACCACGTGTCCTTAATGCCTTCAACCAGCCACTCCATTAAGGACTGCTCCCCCTGCATTGGCCTAGGTTGAACAGCCTATATCGCAAGGACGGATGGGTGGTTATATAACTCAGCTGTGAAGTATCTGAAGGACTTAGACTGATGTCATTTGCTACCATGTTCCATATTCTTACAAGCCACATGGCTAGGGGCTCTCTGATTGCTTGCTTGTAAGTTTTCCCTAGTTTTAACAGTTCCAGCATGGAGTATTTCCTAGCTACAACACTGTTAGCTTTTTTTTTCTTTGTATCAAGGGTTGAATCTGAGGGGCAACTTTAGCTACTTTTATTTTTAGGTCATCTATTTATCCATTTTATTTTATTTTATTTTTTTTGTACTATTATCTGTCTTTTCCTCTGAGTCCTTGTACCTTACACAAGTTAAGATGTCCTGCTTTTTTTTCCTCTCTCAAGCTCTGCAACTGGATCTGCCAGGACCTCCCTAGCCTTTTCAGCTTCCCCTGCCTAGGGGCACATCTTTTATTATGCAAAGTGGCCCCACCCCCTCTCTGGTTCTCAGTTTGTGTCCAGAGCCAGTAAAAAATTTTCTAGCCTCAGACAACCTTTAACAAATCTTCACATACCCACAACATACCCCCACCTTTACAACTCAGCTGTGGCCCACGCTTCTGCGTGGCCAGCCTGATTTTAGTTTCATATTTTATAATCCATTGTAGAAACCATATCAGCACCACCATCAGCTCTCTAGCTTTTTTCAAATCCGTGGTTTGTCATATTTAGCAACTTCATCCTGTTGACTTGCACCAATTTTGTCACCTGAGTTCTCTTGGGGTCTCTTGAGCTATCAGACAAACCATATAACATATTTTTAGGTGAATTTATTATAGTTTATGCTGTGTGTGGGGGGGTAACTCACAAAGAGACAAACACCGGGTGCTCAGTTCTGCTCCCCGGCTCAGAGCCTGCCATTCCACCTGCAAGCCCGCCAATCCAGACTGCTTCTGTGACCTGCGCATAGTCACTGCCCACAGCTTGTGGGCCTGTAGTCTCTCCCCCATTGGTAAATGCTGGGCCGTTCATTCTTGCATGCTCCTGTCCAAGATGGTGCAGAAAGCCCCTCTTCCTGAAGCTAGCTCTTCACAGTCAAGTCTCCTTAGCAGGCTCTGTCCCTTGGAGGAAACAGGCTGTTCGGGACACATTTCTAAAATATGCTTCTCAAAGAAAGGTACTCAAATGACGGAGTATGTATGTTTCATTAGGTGAAATATTTTTCACATTTAGATCAAATGAGAGATCTTATAAATTAATTTTATTTAATTAAATTTAAATTTTTCCTGAGCACATATAAGATGTGACTCAGTAAATATAGTTTTTAGCCACTAACAGAACTTCACAAATGTATATGATGTTAGTTTTGTATCAGCATCTTCAGTTGTTTCAATTAGAAAATTTGTCAAGTGCAATTATGATTTAGGTCAGCTCTTAAAATCAAAGTACAATTTTGGGAGATCATTCTTTTGAACTAAAATAAATTGAGCATTACTCTAAATACAATTAATATACTCTCTAAGAAGAAAAGGCTGTTTTCAACTTGGGTGGAGTACAGTGTCATGGGAGAAAATGTGTTGTATTGCATTAAGAATTTTTAATCCCAGCATTTGGACTGTAGAGGTAGTGGATCTATATGAGTTAGAAGGTAGCCTGGTCTACATAGTGAGTTCCAGGCCAGGCCAGCAGGGCTTCACAGTGAGATCCTGTCTTTAAAAAAAACAAAAACAAAAAAAACCAAGAAAACAAAACAATGTACCAAGGATGCTCTTGAGATAGGAGCAGTACACACAACCATAACTGTATCTCATAAAGCTGAGCTTTCCTAAAAATTAAAATAAAAACTTCAGAGTCATATATTACTGAGCTATATAGTAAGTGAATGATAAAAATTCAAATTCATTTATTTATTTTATTTTTTAAGTATATGAGTGTTTTTCCCACATGTGTGTAAATGCGCTCATGTTGTAAAAAACCCGTGGAAGCCAAAAGAGGGTATCTGACATTCTAGAACTGGAGTTATAGACAGTTGTTAGATACCATGTGAGTGCTGGGAATCGAACCCCGTTCTTCTGGAACAGCAGCCAGTGCTCTTAACGGCTGAGTTATATCTTAGCATCTGAATGATAAAAGTTTAAAGCAAAGATGAAATTAAGTTGCCACATCAATATGGAAGTATATTTCCTCTTATTTTATTATTTGAGTTTAGACGTGCATGAGTTTCCAAAAAATTATTTTAAAAACAAATGTACTGATAATTTAATGATTTCCATATTTTTAGTTAACAAAACCTCTAGAATAGAATATACTGGAAATTTTCAAACCAGATTTTTTTAAACACACTTTCAACAAATGGAGTGTTGAAAGTTTACCTTTTGAGTATTTTGTTAAATTGAAATTACTAAAGCAATGCTTGAAAATATAAACATTAGAAAGATTCATTGCAGTTCAGAACATTGACTGCTTTTGCCCAGGACCCAGGTTTGGTTCCCAACATGCACATGACAACTTACGACTGGCCATAACTTCAGTTTCAGAAGATGTAACACTGTCTTCTGGCCTCTGAGGACACTGCACATAAATGGTACATTTACATACATACAGGCAAAAACACTGATTACAAAATCAAGAAATCAAATGTGAACTCATATGCTATATTTAAATTTGGTTTTAAAAGTCTATATTGTACTTTAGAATACTTCAAAACCTGGCTAAAGAAAGTTTTGATAGGTTATTTTTAAGATTTATTTATTCATGTGTGTATGCCTGTGTGAGTGTGTGTGCAGGTGCCTATGGAGGTCAGAAGAGGGCACTAGATTCCCTGGAGCTAGAGTTACAGGTAGCTGTGAACCATCTGACATGGGTGCTGAGAACCAGTCCTCTGCAAGGATAGTACATGCTTTTAACTGCTGAGCCCAGATGCTGGAGTTCTTTTAATTGAATAAATTTCTTCATGGAAATTATACAATTTATTTTGTATGGATGAAATCAAGTTAAGAAGGCCTAAATTTTAGGTCCTAAAATATGATAGCAATTATAGTTATGAGTGAGTTATGAATAGAGATAGTCAACTTAATGATATTGCTCTGAACAAATTTCAAGGGAGGATACTTTTCATGGAACAAAAGAGATCTGTACCTATATCTGTATCTCTCCATCTATTTATCTATCATCTATCTATTATCTATCTATCTATCTATCTATCTATCTATCTATCTATCTATCTGTCTATCTATCTATCTAAAATATCATCTATCTATCTACATCACATACATGTATGTACATATAAACATAATGGAATTATTGATCTCCATATTTTAGGACTTTTCTCTGACTTTAAATAATATCTTTGGAGAGATTATTTATCAATTAGAGATATTATTTATCGGAAAAAGTAGCAATGTAATTTGTTTCCAATTTTAAGTCCACTGACCATAATGTACCACTTGAAAGAATACAAAAGCCGTTTTATGAAAAAAATTGAAAAACCATTCTTTGCCAAAACAGTGAATCAGATCCATTAGAAACCTTGAATACATGAAAATGTGCTAATATTTTGTTTTATAGATGTAGTGTACATGAATACATGCTATTTTAAATTATATAAACAAGCTTTAAAAATTAAGGTCTGAATGAAATTCTTTTTAAGTCTACTAATAAAATGATTTCATAAATTTTCAAAATTTCCAGCTTATCACCTCCTTCCATTAACAAGTATATTTTAGTGCAGGTGACTAATTACATAGTTATTCTTAAATTGAGGAGTTTCATCAAAGGGAGATTGTGGTAAATTTCAATGCAATCAGATGGACTCCCACCACAGGCTGGCCTGAGGCACCAAGAGACAGATACAACATAGGCAAAGTACAGAAAAGGGGTGTGACAATAGGACCACGAGAACCACAAAACAGCAAGGACAGGAGGACACCTGTGCTCAGTTCTCATCACCATCAACAGGCATCAATAAACTCCAGTTTTACCTACTGTGACCTAAGTGAGACTATAATTTCCAGTGAAAACATTCAACATGGACTTTCCTTTCTGTCCAACTGACATTGTATGCACTGGAGTGATTGGCTGGTTATATGAGCCTTAAGCTTTATATCTGCTTGTTGTTGTTGTTGTTGCTGTTGCTGCTGTTGTTGTTGTTATCTTGTCCTACCAGAGCTTACACAAAATTATAAACAACGCTGTCTCGATGCCCATAAACGGTACATTCACACATTTGGATCTCATAAATATTGATTCGTGAATAAAATCTCCAAATTGTCTTGCCTGATAAGTTTTATACCTCTGTGTGCATGCGAATAGCTCACCAGACTTCCAGGCACAGGCAGTGGAATGTAGAGCTTATGCATGGATAACCTGGACTTTTGTCCTACCTTCTTATGCATACAGTCTGCTAGCTTATTTAAACTCTGTACCTCAAGTTCTTCAGGTATGTAACTGGCTAGCAATAGTGCCTGCCTTATGTTGTAAAGACTGTGTTAATGAAAATATGTAAACTTAGTCCCTGACACATAATAAATACCTAATACGAGTTAACAATGTTTAAATTGATTACATAGACATAGTCAAAGGCAATTAAACTACAAAGGGTTAAAGGAACACAGCAAGTATATAGCATTTCAACACCAAATTATTTCTGATGCTTTGATTGTCAAAGGCCCCCAAAATAGCTAAGAATTCTTGCCAATGATGAAAAACAAAAGAAGAGAATGAAGGGACAGATATTTGTTTTTATAGTCAAAGTTATATAAATAGCAGAAAGGAGCTTTCCAAACACACTAATAAGGTCCCTATGCTTAAAGCTCAGACTAAACATGCAGCCCTCATTCACACATTCTTCATTCCTAGAACACTGCATCTGCCTATATTCAAGACACTATCCCAACATGTACCCACATACTTAAACTAATATAAACCATGGCGAGAGTTTATTTGAGGTTTTAATGCACAAACTTCAGAGGATCATGATCTTTAAATGATTCAGAAAAACGAGATACTCATTAATGCTGGCTGATAAACTACTGCACGTTGCTATTTTTATAGAATTTTTTCAAACCTATTTTTAGAACAGTACTAAGGCTAAATACATTTAAAGCACTTTACCTAATAGATACATTGGCAAATCTTAATGTATAGGCAGTTGTAGTCAAATAATGAAGTGACAGTAGACAATTGAGCACTGAGACTTAAAGTTGAAAAAATTTAACAGAATTAAAAAAAAAAAAGAATGGGAGAATCTGAGGATTAGATGTCTGCTAGTTAAAGTGCAAATGCTCTTCTTTCGTATATGGCACCATTCTTAGAGCTGTGGGTGTGGCAAATGAAGAATTTTGCCATGTTTTTACTCTTATATAGCCCCGGGATGCCTTTGCCTATGCCCTAATTGAACGTTTAAGATTTAACAACAACAACAAAAATCTCAGTCTGGGAAGTTAAAAAAAAAAAAAAGGAAGGGAAGGAGGGAGGAAGGAAGGCAGGAAACAGTAATAAGCAAACTGATATAATTCTCAGTTTTTATTTGTCTATGAAGTGGAACAAATAAATGTGCTCAGTGGAGAAAGGAACGCATATGTTTACACCTAAAATTCCCATGATTTTTTTTCACTACTCTGAGGAATCATTAAAAGGTCTTCAAATTTTCAGATTTAGTCAAAGGTAGGTGCTCCTTGATGAAGAGTCAACCCAGTAGGCCCTGCAACTGGAGAAGAGGGTCATTCCAGGGTCAGAGTCCCCAAGGCAAACAAGAAAAGAAGCTGGCTCACTATGGAGACTGCCAAGTTCTAGATCACAAAGTCACATCTTGATTTTTGGTGTTTGATTTTTGGTGTTTGTCCTCAAGACTCTTTTTTTCCCCCTTCCACCAGCTTTTTCTTATGCTTCTCATTTATAATCACAAAAGAAAATATGACTTCCTGATAAGACATCCAGCAAAGGTAATGTTAATTTAAGATTAATGTACCAAATGAGGCATGTGTGAGAAAGAACGAAATGCAGAAGAATTAGAACGGGGCTGGCAAGGTGGCTCGGGTGGTAAGGGCACCTGCCACCAAGCCTGGTGACTTGGGCTCAGTCCCAGAATCTACATGCTGGGAGGAGAGAGCAGACTCAGTCTCTCTAACCACCATACACATGTAGCATGTTGTAGCAGTGCACCCTGCCAAATAAATAAATAAATAAATAAATGCAATAAGATTTAGAACAGTAGTTTACAAAACAAGCTTATAAAAATACACAAAAATTGTTTGAGATACGAAAATTTTCAAACAAATTTATATTCAGAAAATTGTGTTCATTAAGATAAAGGAGAGTTATTGAAGCTGTTTATACTCAAATCTTTAAGGTATCCTCTGAAAACCACAGAAATAAAAAGAACATCTAAATTCATCTATATGTTATCACTGCTGCATAGAAAAAACTAAGACCCAGAATCTCTTCGAAACCTTTACGTTACTTGTAAGTAGCGGAGAGACACCTAAACAAAACCATTCACTTACCAGAATGAAAAATCACTAAGGGTTGCAGGGAACAGAAGAGACAAAAGAGAGGAGCCCCCTTCCCCCAACACATAGAAGCACAAGCAGAGACAGAAAGCCCACCCACGTCAGGTAAAAAAGAACAAGAATGAAAACCGAGAAATCAGAGCCCTGGGCATCGTTCGAAAGGCAGGAAATGCCAGAGAACTAGGAGCAGAAGACTGAGGGAGGAACGAGCACTGAGGGAAGAGTCTGCCTCTCAGAGAAAGAAAATGCTGAAGCTCAATGTACCAAGTATAGACTCTGAAGAAACAAGAGAAAACTCCAGGGTAGATGCATAGTGTCCCATATCTTCCTACCCCATAAAAATGCACCATGCGTTTAAAAATTGCTAATACAGCAGGACTGAGGAGGTGAGGTAGGAGGATTGCCGTGACTTTAAGGTCATCCTGGTCTACACAGTGAGTGCCAAGACAGCCTGGGATTTAGAGTGAGACCATCTCAAAAGCAAAACAAAATCACTATGAACACAAATGAATCATGTACTTAAGAAAACTGATAAAAGCTGGGCCTGATGGGAAAGGCCCGTGGTCCTACATACCTGAAATATTAAGGCAAGTACCAAGCCTGCCTGGGCTACAGTGCATGTGGAAAGCCAGCCTGGGTAACCTAGTGTGGCCCTGTCTCAAAATAGAAAGTAAACAAGAGCTGAGGATATGGCTCGGTGGTGTAGCACTTGCAGAGCTTTCACAAAACTCTAGGTTCAGTACCATAAATAAATACAAACCAAAAAGAGGGAATAAAAGAAAATTGACCAAAATAAGTCAACTAAATCTTTTAAAAGATAACTAAGAGCTCTGGGAAAAAAATCAAATCATGTAAAAGATTTAAAAATCACATTTGCCTAGGATGTCTCAGAAGCAGGAAAGAGGAAACAGAGAATGAAACAGAAGCTACGATGAACAGGAGACTCGGTATCAGAGACTAGCTACACACATTGTCTATTAATTTTAAAAGGTTAAAAAGGTTCTGCATCATGTAAAATCTAGCACTAGCACCTGACCAAGAGCTCAGAACTGCCTTCACTAATGCTAAAGCAACCTTGTGATATGTACCAACAGATGCCACATTCAGACAGGGAGATTTCATTTTTTCCACATATTTTTTTCTTTAATTTCATTTGATAATGTGATCCCTGCAAAGAGGCACAGGTCTATAAAGCTTCAGGGAAGGATCTGGAAAGAGTTCCTTACCTATATCTGTCTCATCTGTGAAATGTGAAGAATGTGGAGCACCAGACAGCTAGCAGAGTACCTTGCGATGCTGGATTCTATGATGCAGTCAGAATGGGCAGCTGCAGGAGGTGTAAGCAAGGACTAGTTCAACAATCATCAAAGAACAAGGATTCAGGATGAAGATAGCCTTACTAAAAAAAGCAGAGTCCAACGCAATGATGCAAAGCCCTGAGAGGAGGATTTCACCCTTACATAGTATTCCTGTCATTCAGCCAGAATTTAATCATAATTTAGACACCAATGGATCACATCATTCTGTGAAAACACAGACTTGTACACATCAAAGCCTCTTATCATCATGAAAAACCAGATGTAAAAAAAATAGTAGAACTTTTCAAGCTCACAGGAGACAAAACAGTTACTACAAACTAACACTAAATGCAGTAAAGCAGTGTGTGATCATAGACTAAACGCTCACTGCATCAAAACTAGAAGCTATTAGCAACGTTTCGGGGCTTCTTCAGGAAACTTGATTTTAAATGTTGGCAGCGCTCTCATCAATATTAAGTGTATGTCATGAATGGCGCTGATCTAAAAAGACTCAGGATGAGTAGACAGAAGTAAAGTGTGGAGCTTACAGCTTCTTAAACAATAAGCCATCTAGAACTCATTGTGCGCTGTGTATACACAGAGAAAAGCAAGTGCAGCCACAAATGGTGACTTAGATGGATAGCTAGGTTCATTGGACTACTCTTAAACAAGTTCAAGCTTTTACATTTTTTCAAAATAAAATTTGGGTATATATACAAGAAATTCCATTTCAAATTTTAAAAATAAATTCAACTTTAAAAAAGACTTATTTTTATGTATGTGTATGTGTGTTTGTCTGTATGACTATATGCCACATGAGCACACTTACTCCTGTAAGCCACAAAAAGGTGGTGAATCCCCTGGAGCTGGAGTTACAGACAGTTATGAACTGTCGGGCATGGGAGATGGGAACCAAACTTTTGTCCTCTGGAACAGCAGCAAGTACTTTTAACAGCTAAGGCATTGCTCAAGCTCCCCAAACTCAACTTTTTTGTTTTTGTTGAATAATGTTACTGAAAAAAAAAAAAAACTTATTTAATGTTTGGGGGAAATATGTAAATACAGAATATAAGGATTTCTGGGCCTGGAAAGATGACTCATTGGTTAACCGCACTGGTTGCTCTTACAGAAGACCCAGGTTTGATTCCCAGCACCCACATGGCAGCTAACAACTGTGTCCATTTCCCAGGGAACCTGACAACCTCTTCTGACCTCCACAGGCATTGCATGACACGGATGCACCTACCTACATGCAGACAATACAATCAATACACATAAAATAAAAATAATGATATTTTTAAAAAGAATATAAAGACTTCTATAATCCTATAACTCAGAGATAAGCATTTTAAATATTGTAAATTGATCCTTTAAGTCACTTTTCTCTAAATCAAATACAAACTTCGCCTTATATATTAATTTTTCAGAACAGATGTCATGATGAGTATTTTTCATATTTTTTCATGTATAAGGAATAATTTTCCCCATAATTTCTCATGAAAATTATTTCATTCATTACATAAAGGCTTATTATAATTATTGAATTATTTTAAAATATTTAAAATTTTTTCTTTGATTTAATCTCAGCTTCTACAGTCTCATTTTTTTTCTGGTTTCCCTCATAACTGATTCCCTAACCCTTATAATCCCTTGGCCCCCCTCATATTCCAACCTCCTAACATTGGACGGCCCAAACTCTAGGACTCAGATACTTTTATTTCCCTGTTTCCTGTCCTTCCTGATGCTCTCCTCCCTTGACCTCCTGATACCTAGCACATATTTCTAGCCTACAGCCTTCTCTTGAATAGAAGTTATGTCTAAATCCCTTCTTTATTTAGATTATCAGATGCAAGCCAAGTTCAAATTCCTGAACTTGTCCAAACCTTCTACAGTCATTTGCGTGCATCACTGGGTGTCAGTTATATGTGTTTAGAAAGCAGCCCCAGAGCATCAAGGCTGCTTCCATTCCCCTCTTTTTCTAACCTTTTGCTCATAAATAATCTGTCATTAGATGCTCTTAATTCCTCCTAAATCTACCCAAAGTCTATAATTATCTTCAATCTCTCTTCTAACTGGCCTGGAAAACCATCCTCCATGGCATAGATTATTGTATTTCTGATTGTCATTTTTTATGTCTGTAATTCCAATTCAAAACATAAAAGCCATAGCAAATTTATTAAGTCATGCATAAGAATGTCTTGAATAGATTGCTAGAGGTTCTTTGCTGTATTTTGATGAAAATCATGCGATCAGCAACTGACAGGTTCTTTACTGTTAGTACCCTGAGCTTCTAAGTACCCAAAGCTGATTGGCCAGGGTTTCAAGCCTAAGAGGCCTGGTACTAGGTCCTGAGAACCAGAAACTTAGGCCTCTAGTTGTTCAAAGTTAGAGACTGACTGTTCTAGGTGCTCACATTAGCAAAGTCTCTGGGCTGTCAAAACCCCAGTGCTGTACTCAGCAGACAGTATTGCAGCTGACAAGTTCAATTGTCAGGACACTTGGCTCTTAACTTCTGACAGCTTTCTAGATCTCTTTCAGTCACCAGGGTTCACTGTCTTGGTTCTTCATAGCCTTCTGCCTCTGTCATTTTACCTCTCTCAGCTGCTTGTCACCTTCTTAGCATTTCCACAGTTCTTTGTAACCCCTATAATCTCTGCTCCTGGTCACCTTGGAAATGTTGTACTGTCTCCCAGCTGTTGTGGAAGCCAAGCATTTATAAACCTGGAATTCAGCAGGTGGGTAGCCTCGAGATTCACACTCTGGCTTCTGTCTAGCTGGTGCTACTTGGTGTCTGGGGTTGGAAGTCCAACATTGTGTTTGCTTTTATTGTTGCTCAGCCTAGTAAAGAGTACAAGTAGGCAAAGAAGAACATTTAGGAGATGCTCTTATCGGGCCTAATGTTGAAGCTTGTGGCAGGGGCATGCGCAGGAGAAACCCCTGGACAATTCTGGCATCACTAAGAGATAGTTGGTTTATGTTCCTAAAGTAGAACATGGTACATTTGTGCTTGGATTGTTATTCAACCAATCACAGCCTTGCATGTCCATGGCTTCCAGTTCTACTAATCCAAGTCTTACATATGCACCCATTACAAACCTCACATTGCACTGTCACAGGCTTTGTGCTGAGTCACTCAGGAATTGTTATCCTATCAGCATTGAATGAGAGGAGCTGCAGGGAGAGCATCTAGTGTTCACAAAACTTGCCCTGGCTTCAGGGGAGGTCTTCCAAAGCCAGTGCAAGTTGCCTGGGAGAATCATGACCGAAGCAAGGCCTCCTGAATCAGTCACTGAATCAGTCACTCCCGAATCAGTCACTGCTTCAGCAACCCATGTGGTTACAGTGTTTCCTGTAGCTAGACTAAAGCTTTCTCAGAGAGATGGGAAGAGTTCAAAATAACCAACAGAGAAGTAAGTCCAGCTAACTGAAAAAGGGGTTGTTTGTTTGACTACTCCCACTCAAGGAAAGCAGACACTAAGGGAGGGTCTATCAGTTGTCAGTCAAGTGGCTGAAAGGCATACTCCAGCCATACTAAAAAAAGCCTAGGATAATGACTGGTCGCAGAATTAATATTCTCAATACTACACAACAGTGGTTAACTCCTAGTGAAGTAATTTTATGAAAGCTTATTTAAGTCTTTTCAGTAGACTGTCTCACTTGGGATGCAAGCTGAAGTTGTTACATCTACAATGTCTTAAGAAGGATCCCTGATCTACACTAAGCTGTTTTATTTTATTTTTTAAATCTCACCTCCTTCTTAGCCACCCCCCCCCACATCTGCCATCTTGCTGTCCCACAGTCGTACACCAGGGTCCCTCATGTGAGCTAGCAGTTCCTGACTCAGTCCCTGGAATGCTCTCCTTCCGGACATATGCCTTGTGACCAGCTCCATACCTCCCTGTAGTCTTTGATGAAACGTCACCTTACTGAAAATATCCTAACTTTCTTAAGATATAACCCCACCTCAGTGATCATATCCATCACTTTTTCTCCTTATTTTTCTTATTTGCCTTTCTCAATTTCTGTTTTTATTTTATTCAGACTGATAGAAATGTAATTACATAACCAAACATCATAGTTGCTTTAAAGTTTTGATATAAAATGATAAAATGATTTCTCAAAAGACAACCCCAAAGTCAAAATCTTTAAAAGACTCTTTCAGTTCCCCAACTGGTAATTATGTTGATAATTAAATATTTACATTTTGAAAAAAAGGCTTTGAAAATCAGCAAAAGTAAATATCACTTTTTCACTGTTTGAATATTAGTTTTACTTAATACCTTAGTCATAAAGAAGCTTCTGTGAAGAATCAGGAAATTAGAAAAATGAACATTTTTGCCCATTGGGAGAGAAAAAAACATACCACATGATCTCATGCATCCACACAGATCAATGCTGAGTAAGGAAAGATCTAAGTGGTATGGCCAAGTCATGGTTCTTCAGGGTCTGGAGACGGCATGTGCTAGAAACTTAGTTTCCATGACAGTATTTCTATGGCCTTTGTGAATGTTGTACTGTCCTCCCCATCAGGAGTGGGATTAGATGTCCTTTTACAAAGTCTGAAATGAGGGAGTTTGGTTCCTCTTCGTGCTTTGGCCTCTGCCAATGTGTGGGCAGAATCTGTCCCTTTTATAGGAGGCAGCATTTAAGGCTCTGTCTTAGAATCAGAGTGAAACCCTCACATCACAGTGGCCAGTACCTAGGTCCTGGACTTGAGCCTTCAGAATTGTAAGAAATAAAATTTTCTTCTTTATAAATTGTCTAGCTTCAGTTATTCTGCTATCGTAGCAAAAATGGGTTAGGTCTCTTGAACTAATATTAGAGAATATTTTCATAAATAAAAATTCCCAAGTGAGACATACAGAGAATCAATTTTCTACATAAGGCATTATAAGTTTCAACTTCCCTGAAAAGTAATTTGCCTTCACCTGCAGTAGGTTTTTTTTTTTCCCTATTACTCTGCAAAGAGAAGGGGAAGTTGTGGTCTACCTTAACCCCAACCACACAACCAACAGTTGCTTCTCTAACAGGGCCCCCAAACAGAATATCTTATTATAGTTTTCCCCATGCTCATAGATGGAATTGGGAGACCCAGTCCCTGTGGCAAAAGAAGTGCCTGAACACCTTGGGACCAAAGGAGAAGAAGACATGACTCTGAGAAGTTTTCAAACCCAAGAAAACCCCGACCGTTAGAGTCAGTAGAATCCCAGCTCTGAGCCCCCCTCTAGCTGAGAAGTCTGTGGTCCTTGCTAATAAACTTCACTTTCACTTCACTTTGTCCTGTTTCCCTGTCTTTTAAGCAACAAAGAAAAAAGAACTTATCAGCATAGTCAGTATTGCCATCAAAATACTTTCCTGTGCAGAAACTTTCAGGTACATGTTGCATGTGAGAGAGAGGAGAGATAAAAATGCCTAGCTAGTCTTAAAAAATTAGTCCACCAACCTAATGACAAATTACACATACATTATTTCTACATGAGTCTATATGTAACGCTAAAGGCTACATAACAAGAAAAAGTGCCAGAGAGGGGAAAGCTTCCATGAGTTGTTGGCCAGGGTGGTCCAAGAGACTCCAAAAATTACACAGGCTATATTGCCACAGCCCTTGATTGCCTCCCAGAACTCGAAGGTAAGACGCTGCTGCTGAAGACAGAAGAGCATAGCTCAGACACAGGATATGGAGAAAACAGAGCTGCAACTGACCTGAAACTACTTCCCCTGGAGGCTAGTTCCCATAGTTTCAGAGAGCATTATGAGGGTGTCAAGCTGGTCCAACATCAGCTTCAAGACCAAATAGCTGCTCAATGGCTGGCACAGTGTATGACACTGGTGTAGTAGTGGCACTTTTGTTTTGGGGGCAATTAACAGCTACCTAATTGGACTAAAATCCCACTCAATGGGAGGAAAATCAAGTGTGGTACTGTAAACATGACCAAATACACATGGCTGGAGTGGCCATAGATCTTAGAGAAAACCCCAAGACTGTCACATCCCCAGACTAATGTGATTTCTTACTATTGTACAAAATATGTATCCTTATATTTACAGACAAGCATCCCAGTCACCACTCATCAAAGAAGCTTATTTTGCACCAAAGACTATTACCAAGTACCACAACTGGTCACACACAGACATTGTCTATGAATCACCCGGGCCTGAGCAACACTTCTACAATGCAACCTCTACACCTAAGGCTCACAGAACATAGAACAGTGGTAAAGAAGACAACACTAATGAATCTTTCAATTCTCATTAATGAAACACCCTCATCCAGTAGTGGGCCAGAAACACAAAAGGTCACAAATAGCCAAAGCATAGAGATCAAGAGTCTGCTGAATGCTGATCCTTGTACAGGACTCCTTTTACTAAACTTCACTCATCCAAGGCTCAGGGACCATCACAGAAGAGGGGGCAGAAAAAGATTGCAAGAGCCAGGGAGGAGGTGCAGGACCATATGAAAACAGAGTCCTACAAGCTCCTGGGAACCTGCTCATATGATTCTATGGCAATGGTGTTAACATACACTGTCGCGAGCCAGGACTCTGTCCAGCAGAGTCCAGGAAAGACGACACAGACTCCAAGGTGAGGTTCAA
The DNA here is from genome assembly GCF_000622305.1 of Nannospalax galili. Taxonomy (NCBI): domain Eukaryota; kingdom Metazoa; phylum Chordata; class Mammalia; order Rodentia; family Spalacidae; genus Nannospalax; species Nannospalax galili. The sequence goes on from NW_008348089.1 coordinate 1,293,726, forward strand.
GCTTCTGTTTCTCTTTCTTCCTTTATTCTCTCTTATTCTCTCTCATATTCTCTTCACTATGATGCTCTCTCATGATGCTGTCTCCTATGATGCTGTCTCTGTCTCCTATGATGCTGTCTCTGTCTGTCTTTTGATGCTGTCTCTCACTCCTTTGATGCTGTCTCTGTCTGTCTCTCTATTACACACTTCAGCTCTTTATATAGCGTTTCCAACAGCCCTCCCCCCAGCCGGTACCAATCAGGGCTCACACACGTGCAGCGGTCAGGCAGAGTGTAGCCCATAGGCATGTAGCAAGATCATCAGGCTGGCAGCACCTGTTTTGGGGCTCACCATACTTCAGAGTTGGGGTAAACAAGCAGGATTCACGAGCCTTGGCAATCAGCCAAGAGTTGAAGTAAACAACACGAGGTTTGGCAGCCAGCCAGGGCTCCATCTTTGGCTGGCTCGGCTGTGCTCGCTTCCCACAATACACAAGTCCCATGCAACCTCAGGCAGACTAAAACCCAGCATCAGTTCTAACTGGGAAAATGGACAGCAGACCCCAATGTTATCTGAAGAAATATTGGCAACTGACTGCTGCTAGGTGAAGAAGAGTTGATCTTACTAAAACAAGGGATTCTAGATAGGCTGACTAGACCTCAGGGGATGGACTTGCACTGGTGAACGTCTGGGGACACTGACTTGACACAGTGGGCTTAACAGGGATAACAGAGTATATGGGCTACAGTGGTGGGTGCTATGGGAGGGTGCTGGTGGGGATGGGGGTATAAAGATGATTTAGATTGATTGAGATGTTCTGTATGAAATACACAAAAATTCAATAAAAACAAACTTAAAAAATAAAGAAAATTCCAAAAATTCAATTAAAAATAATATTATCATAAAAAAAGCCTAAACCCCTGGATCTAGCATTGAAAGCTAGGTCTTGAATCTCAAATTTTTAAACCAAGTCATAGTAATTACTTTATATATTTGTGCCTTTCCAAAAGTAGGTCTCTTCATCCTTCTCTATGTGACCCACATTTTCCTAGCTTTTATTCGAGCTGCCATTCACTGTTAGTGAGTTTTACCTCCTTATAGAACAATAAGGCATTTCAGCCTCACCTCCTTTAGTAGGTCTCTTCAGATACCTGAATGAAAGTGGTATCCCTCCCATACCCCAACATTTTCCTGTAAACACTTAAAGGCTTATATCCAGACTTTTGTTAGCTTATCACCGATGGATAGGAGAATTGAAGCATTTTCTTCTGGAGAGAAGAGGTAGGCTCATAAAACTCTGGAAGTGAACAAAATTCATAAAGCTTGGGAACTTCCTTGAAGTTACAAGATTCAGAAGACCCCTTTCCAAGGTTATAAAAGCAGTAATCAATTACTGGGAGAGGCGACTCTGAGCCTAGCTGCACGGAAGTTGTGCTGGGAGTTCTAGGGATGCAGCTTTTGAAGTTCATCGCATGCTGTGGTGGATTTTCCAGTTAGCTATATTCTTGTGAAGAATATATTTAGCTATATTCTTGTAATATATTTAGCTATATTCTTGTAAAGAACCACAGTAAACTAACAGGCTCACTAAGTTAAACTTGGTGGAATTATTTCTTTAGTTCATCATTGGTTAATAGAAGTTTATTTGTATCTCCCAAATAAAAGTCAGGAACAACTACTTTTTCGTAATTGCGTGCCTTCTGTATTCCCCAAGTAGAAGGCAAAACTTTGCATAAAATCAGATTTTCTATTTCCCAATGTGCCTTACGTGTTTAGAGGGTAGCTTATTCATAGGAAGTCCTTGATATTATGCTGTTTATATCCTGAACACTCAAACACGTGCAGAGAGAGAGAGAGAGAGAGAGAGAGAGAGAAAGAAAGAGAGATTTCCTTGATACCTTTTAAGTCGAGGGAACTATGACATTTATAACACATAGTCTAAAATAAGCATTTCATGCATTGTAGATCGCATGCCGTCTGTGTGGAATGATGAAATTTCATGCTCTCCAGCTTCACTCCACCTGGACTTGAGTTGGCTCTTTGTCAGTACACCAAGGCTATGCACAGGGCCTCCCACCAGTCACTCCATAGCTGTCACACTTACCAAATGGTATCACATTATTGTGGTGCATGTTTTCAACGAACCTTTATTTTGCCTAATATTGGTCCCAAGGCATAAGAGTAATGGTCTGGTAATTTGGATAGGGCAGAGGGGCCCATAATGTGTTTTAAGTAAAAAGACGAAAATACAATAAGATATTTTGAAAAAGGGCATATTCACATAATTTTATTATATTATTTGTTATGATTGTACTTTTTCATTATTGTTAGTGTTAACCTCATTCTTTGCTTAATAAGTTAAATCATATCATAGATATGTATGAGTAGGGGAAATATAGTATATATAAACATTAGTTCTACTTGAAGTTTGAGATGTCTGCCAAGGGTGTCCTAATGTATTCCTCCTGAGAAGGAGACCTGCTGTATGTATATTTGGTCTTGGAATTTACTGAGTGATTGACAGAAACGTGCCTTCCTTTGGCTTTTGTCTACTTTGTTGTTATTTCACTGTGAATATAGCTTAGTCTGTGATAATTTGCTAGTCCCATGTTTATTTGTGTTTTATATTTTCACATGTGGAACAGGACTAAAGATGTCTGTGCCTCGTTCTAAATAGACTACATAGTTTGGCCTACAGAACAATGCAGTGATTATATTAAACACTTCTGTAACTTTCATAACTTTGGAAAACCCACAAATGGCCTCATGCTTCTAATCTAAATTTCAGAAGTTAGATCTCCTCCCTTCACAACGAGGTTGCTACCAACATTTAGCTTTATAATTGTATTCATTTTAATAGTCTAAAAGTTTAAGAAATAAAATGCCTATGCTCACCTTGTTTTAAAAGTAAGGCATAGGTCAACCTTTGTGAAACACCACACTTAGGTCTCACTGCCTTCCAATATCCCCGCACGTAGTCAGTACACAAAAGTTATGTTGGGAAGGAAAATAAAACTGTGGTTGAATGGATTTCTGGATTAATGATAAAAACACTTAAGCCATTATCTATTTTACTGAAAGCTAATATAGATAGAGTATTTAACAAATTATATGATAAACTGTATTTCATTTTTAGAACCCTATAAGATGGTTGAGTATTATTTAACATTATGCTGTTCAGATTAGAAAACAAAACCTTGTACAAAAGTTGAAATCCTAAATATGTAAAAACTTCATGTAATTACATTTAAATTTCAATCCCTAAATATGTATAAGAAATACATGAACAGATATAAAGTTAATAAAATGATTTTTTATGTAGGCAAAAATCTAGATCTTGTAGTTGAATAATATTTTCCAAACTGTGACTTAGGATCTCTTGTTGCATTGAGAATCATCCTTTATTTTAGTAAAACACATCTTCACAAATATAAGTAATAAAACAAACAACCATTGATCTCTTATATATCTGAATCTTAAAAGAATAAACTATATCCAATATACTGGAAATGGTTAGACAAGAACACATTATTTGTGATAAAAATAAGTTCATTTCAATGGTAACTAAAGGGAGTAAGCACGTTAAATGTGCAGTTTTTCATTTTAATACTCTGGCACTACCTGACTTAAATGAAAACTCCAGAAAAATAATTTACTTTCACTTCAAGAAAATATGATTTTTCTGCAAGAAGAGAAATGTGGCCGACACATTAAGAGATTATTATGAAAACCGAGACTGGTGCAACTACATTTGCACACAGGCCGGCCAGCGCCTTTCATCCTAAGACTTGCATTCTTCAAAACTGCAGCTTCGCAGAATGCTGAAGTCCTCTCATTATTCATCCTTGCCACTGCCTCAGAAGTAAAAGTTTTGGTAGTGACAAAAAGTCAATTAATCACATTTATAGTGACAACCGTGACCGTTATAAAGCAGACATTCTTAGAAAGCATGCCCTTTCCTTTACTTCAAAACCTGGTGACTTGCTCAGATCCCCGGAGGATTTGAAGATCGATTATTGTTCATTTTAGAAAAGAATAATAAGTTGGTACAAATCTAAGTTTAGCCATTGTTGATGTAGAAATGTACTTAAGTCACAATTTTAAGTTCTATGTGTTTTGCCAAGTAGTCTTTTGATGTTCGTTTAATCATTTGAAAAATGCAGATATAATTCATTTGCTAATAATTAACTCATATTCTGAAGTTCTAGGTTAGTCTCTACATGCTTATAACAAGTATGATGGTTTGAATGAGAATGTCTTCCATAGGCTCCAAGTATTTTTATTATTATCCCCAGTTGGTGGAGCTGTTTTGGGAGGCCTCAGGAGGTGTGGCCATGCTGGAGGAAGCACATCACTGGGGGCAGGCTTAGAAAGTTCTTAAGCCTTGCAGTATCTTGAGTCACCCTCTTGCTTCCCATGCCTGCTGGAAGATGTAGAGCCTAGCTTCTGCTTCTCCTCCAACTATCTCTGTGGCCATGCCTCCCCACGGTGATGGACTGTAATTCCCCTGGAATCAAAAGCTCAAATAAACTTTTCCTTCTGTAAGTTCCTTTAGTCAGTGTTTCTATCACAGCAACAGAAAAGTAACTAATACAACAAGAAACTCAAATGAAGCCAAACTTGGGACAAATGCTATGTGTATTAATAAGGTTATATTTTAAAAGTAAAGACCTAATTATACCATCCAAATCATATTTGTCAAAACCTTTGGGTTTTTCTATGGAAAGACAAAATCAGAAGGTTCTCAAGGAATATTTGGTGGTCTTTTAAAAATTATCTCTTTAGGGCTGGAGAGATGGCTCAGGTGTTAAGCGTACTGACCGCTCTTTCAGAGGACCTGGATTTAGTTCCCATCACCTACATCATGGCTAACAACAGTCTTTAACTCTAGCTCCAGGAGATCAGATGCCCTCATCTAGCTTCTGCACGCATTGTATGACATGGATGTACTTACATACATGCAGGCAAAATACCCATATACATAAAATAAAAATAAATAAATCAGAAAAAAATTAAAAATTTTCTCTCTTTAGTCAGATTTGGAAATAAAATTTTTATCAGTTGAACAATTCTTATTTTTTAGTAAACATAATTTCTGCTTAGTGAATTTACAATAAATATTTTGTATTTATAATTATAGTTACTGAACTTTAGATATTAAAAGACCTGTAGAACTGATTGACTCAAGCACTGTTCTGCTCTTTTGTGCCCAAATGCTTTGGGTTGTTCGATGAAGCCTATGGCTCACCAGTCTCTTATGATAACACTATCAACTCCATAAAAGAAAATTCAGAGATTTGCTAAGAAAACTAATTATGCTGAAATAGCAATCAAAATTTTTAATATAGATATATTAAATAGTAAAGTCTAACGATCAATCTAAAGCCATGTAAATTCAGAACAAGATTGAGCAAATTCACTCCTTCATGTATGTGTAATGGACTTATTTGAATAAGAAAGTGTCTACAATATCTTTTGGGGAAAAAGTTATCAATGAGTGTAGGGATTGCTACCCTGGTAAACACTGGTGGCTCACATTCATAATTGAAAGAAATCAGAAATTAGTAAAAATGAACATGTGATGATTTTTTGTTCAAGTTCACTGATTCTCTGAAATCTCTCCCTAGTCTTTTTGGGGGTCATTGGACTGGAAGCGAAGAACAGTTAATCTTCCATTATGCTGAGATACCGAGACACCCCAAGGGTTTAACATGATTCATACTGCGAGACAGTGAGTGATCTGGAGCTAGAGGCCATGCCTAAGATTGCTGCCTTCACACTCATTCTGTAAGAGAACAATATTCTTCAGCATAAACTGTGGGATTTTTATCTAATTCCACTTTAAGTGATTATAGTTATGAAAAAAAGGACTGACAAAAGCCATACGTGTTGCAAATGATTGTAGATACTTCAAGTAGGTGAACTTTTGCAGAAAGAATTTTGTCACAGTCATGGTCTTCCTCAGCACTCACAGCAGAAGCTCCAAAGACTTGCTTAGGTTCATAGGGAAGATAAGCCACATGAGGTCCTTTCAGAACTGACAATTCTTGTTTCTGTTCTTTTTTTTCTTCAGTTAATGATCACCTGTACACGTTTTCACAATAGACAATTGTAAAATGGCCCGAGTATCATTAACAAGGTGGTTGTTTGAGATGGCTGCTATCAAGAACCATTAATGGAAATGGGCTTGTTAAATGACATTTCTGATGATAAGTAGGTAACACAGCATTCTTTCTCTGGGCTACAGAGGGCATAGAGATTAAGACTGAAATCGAACTTTATCAGAAGCCATGCTTTCTGTTGCAACAGAATACAGGTTGACTAGTAAAGAAAAAAAAAAGACGTCAGCTTTTTAAAGTTTCTGGAAACAATTTGAAACTTACAAAATATTACTATTACTAAAAGAAAACGTCTTCAAAAATGAAAAGGAAATTGATCATTTGAAAATTAGGGATATTGTAAAGAAAATAACGGAAGTGATAGATGATGTGGTTTGCCAAGACACTGGAGCAAATTTTCAGAGAGCAGAACAAATAAATAGTAGAAACAAGTAAAACACAGATTCGGGTCATAAAATTCATAATTCTTTAGAGACGGAGTCCATGCCACTTTCATAGATTGTAACCCCACAGCACTTATCAAATATTTGTTAAAATAGGAAAGGCAGAATTCTGAGAAATTCTGGAGACCTGAGGAATCTCTGACTCCAACATGCTCCTATACAGAAGGCGAAAGATTTTGGGGTTGAAGTTTCACTTGCTGGGAATTTTATTTAAATGTTTTTTCACTAACTGTCAGTCAAAAGGAATGTATTGCTCACTTCAAGTTTGTCCATATAGTATAGCAAATGCATGGTGAATTTCAGATACACCACTCTTATTTCACTTTCTTGGTGCTACCCACTCCATAGGTGAGTAAACCAATGTGCAATACAGCAAATCAACAGGGCTAAAAAGGAGGTAAATGGGTTGAGTTAGGATTAAACAATGCGTTTACCTACCTCAAAATCCCATTACCTTAAAGAAAGAAAGGAAGGGAAGGGAGGAAGGAAGACAGTGGAAAAAAAGAGAATATGATCAAAGGTTTATATTTGTCATTAAGCAGTGTAAGAGAATATCCGTACGTGCATGCACTTACACTCTCATATGCTACTAGTCAACCTAGGAAACTCGTGGGCAGAAGAAAAGAGGGTGCCTTGTGAAAAATGAGAGGGAAAGGCAGAGAGGAGTAAAGACCTAGTAAAGGCCAGTCACACCCAACTTCCAATAGCTATTCAGCTATAAATCCTGTATTTAATCTTCACTTCCTAATTCTGTGGTATTTAATATTCTATTATACTTTGCATACTCAATATTAGAAAATTCTTCATTTACATAAAATTTGCTCAATGAAATGCTGACTAGAATTTTGATGAGTTTTTTTGTGTTTTTAATTTATTTTTATTTATTTTGTGTGTATAATATATTATCTTCATGTCTGTAAGTGCACCTGTGTCATTGCAATGCCCAGAGAGGTCAGAAGAGGACATTGGATCCCCTGGAACTGGAGTTACGTGGACTGACAAAGACATTGCATCCAAATGAATGGCTTGTTAACCTTTCGTCATCTGAATGAAATAATCAGTTCTTTGAAGCTTAGCATGCTATATGTCATCAAACTTCATGAGACAAAAGCTTCACGTTTGAATTTCTCAGCTGGTTAGTCATTGTTGTTTGCTTACACTACACAGGTTACCATTGTCTTCTTTGCATATGGGACATAGATTTTGATCATGAATCCCAGAGTCTTTCATTTCTGTAGACATGGAATGCCTCCATGGCTCCCATCTGGAAATTCTGATTAGTCTTAGTAAATCACGGTCATTTTTTTTTCCCTCTGCTTAAGACTAGTTATCAGCATGTGAGGAAGATAATGACTAAGATGTGATTTTATTCTCAGGATTCACACTCTACTGCAGAGACAAGTGGACATTCCATGTGAACATTGCAGAGCAAACACCAGACTGGCTATGAGCACCGTGTGTATAGAGGGCAGGACCATCAGCTTGGTGAGTATGTGGAAATCAGCAAAGGTGTGATAGCTAACACTGCCAGAACAAAAGCCCTAAAAACAATTTTTTTTTGGTCTTTTAGAGACAAGGTCTCCCTGTAGCCTCAGCTGCCCTGAAACTCACTATGTAGACCAGGCTGGCCTTGAACTCACAGAGATCCGCCTGCCT
>NW_008348089.1:1301984-1309207 GCF_000622305.1 Nannospalax galili
TGTAGAGAGGCTGACCTTGAACTCAAAGAGATCTGCCTGCCTCTGCCTCCCGAGTGCTGGGATTAAAGGTGTGCACCACCATGCCCAGCCCCTAAAAACAAATTTTAAACACAAAGTTTCATTGTCAATCACTGAGTACCCTGCTTTCTTTCTGTTTCCTCTCTAAGCTACTTTAGAATCAAATGTGCTTCCCAACTGGTCACTCATTAACAGCTGCATCAATGACTCTGTTCAAACAAGATGCGTAGGCACATCTGGAGGAATAAAACCAGAAGAGGATTAAATCCTGCATATGTCAACAGGCTCTCAGGAATTCTTTCACTCTGAACACACTGTTTCATGGTTTTGTTTGCATTGCTCATTCCTGTCTCCCTGATTTTTAAGAATGTGGCTTGTATACATACTAAAAGTTTCACTAAAGTTATGGGATACAGTGCTAGTACTTGGTCTGTTTGGCCAAAGGTTGTCATGGAGACCCATTTGCCTTGGTACTAAGTTGTCTTTGAAATCAACTGCTCTATCCCTGAAAGAGAGGTCAAGGGGTTACAAGTAACACCTCCACACCCACAGGTCCTGTAAGAGGCAAATGACAGCAAGCCCATTGGATTGTCCACTACATCACTCTATTGCTTAACTACTACTTTTTGAAAATAGGATATCTATGACTCCAGTTAAGATACTGAGTTATACTACTAGATGATTACTTCTTAGTCAATCCAATGTATTCATAAAAATGTCACTCATGGGGCTGGAGAGATGGCTACCACTGGCTGCTCTTGCAGAGGACCTTGGTTCAATTCCCAGCACCCACATGGCAGCTAGCAACCATCTGTAACTCCAGTTCCAGAGGATTCAATGTTCTCTTTGACCTTGGTGGGCATTTCACGACACAGGTGAGCTTACATACATGCAAGCAATATATTCATAAATAGAAAATAAAAATAACAAATAAAAATGTCACTTGTTTTTTCAGACTATTCTATCCCATCAGTTGAACAGCATCTGTTCTGAATAGGTCCAAGTGTTACTCACTTTGAGTTTTGTGCTCAGAGAAGAGTTTTCACTACCAGTCACTTTTCAGTGCCTTATCCATATTTTTAAAATTCCAAAATATCATTATAAATGAAAAGATAAACACTGTAGAAACTATGCTATAAAATTTGAAGTTCACCAGCCATGTACTATTGGGCAAGTAACTAAAACTCTGGTTTACTCATCTATGAATTGTAATTTATTACTTCTCTTTAAAATGAATTTCTCTTCTGAGTATATACCCAAAGAATCAGTACTTGAACAAGATATCAGTACTCCTGTGTTTCTTTCGACATTATGCACAATAGACAAGAAATGGAAACAACCTAAGCATCGGTCCTCAGGTGATTCCTCAAAGGGGTGGGGTCTGCTGCGGAAAATGGACTGGGGAAGGGTTTTCTGTGCCATCTTGAGACAGAAGCCATGAGCCTGGAGGAACACAAGCAGCACCGGGTGTGGAGAGAGAGATGGCCCCGGTGCCTCACCCGCATGGATGCGAGAGGGGGCATTTACCGACCTGCTACGAGGCTGTGGGCCCAAAATGCTGTGGGTGAAAGTTAACAGAGACTATGGGTGGGCCGCAGGAGCATCTGAGGTGGCAGGCTCTGAGCCAAGGCGCAAGAGTGCTTGCCTCTGTGTAAGTTCCCCCATTTACCCCCTCCCTACCCGAGTGCATAAGCCATAATAAATTCACATAAAAATATATATGGTTTGTCTGATCACTCAAGAGGCCTCAAGAGAACTCTGGTGACAGCATCTGTTCTTGGAAGAATGAGTAAAAATTGTGGTTGTGCAGAAAATAGATTATCCATCAACTTGCGTGAACAAATATCCTGCTGTTTGCAATGACCTACACAAAAAGAACATCTTTCCAAGGTCTCAAATACACGTCGAGTCTTAAAAAATTGAACTCATAGAAATAAGGTAGATTGGTAGTTGCCAAAGGCTGGATGGAGGGGGAGAGGACAGATGCTGGTCAAAGTATACAGACACTGCTCTTATAGAGGAAAATTACTGAGAGATTTCAAGTGATCTCAGTATAAAATGGCAGCTGAGAAGGCATATTCACTCACTTAAATGCAGCAGCCATTTCACTTTATAGATTTCTACCACATACCATGATGTGTACCTTACATATTCATAATTCAGTGAAAATTTCATGTGTAAAATTAATCTTTTGAAGGACAATTTTAAGAACTAACTGAATACACTATGTAGAAGTACTTAATACAACATAGACTATTGGGAATATAGAATAACCTAAAAGGAGTTAGACACTAATTTTGTAACAATTCTTTGTAACTTAAACAGAGATGGAAGACAGATATTATTAAATTGTTTATAAAGAGTCTTTTCCCCTGTGTTTCTCCTGGCTAGAATTCTCTGAAACTTCTGTGTAAAATGTGGTTTTGAGGAGGTCATATGGTTCCTACCTTTCATCTCAACACTCAAAGAGGGTATCTCTGTGAGATTGAGGCCAGCTTGGTCTACATAGTGAGTTCTAGGTCACCTGAAGCTACAGGAAGACTCTATCTCAAAACAAAACAAACAACAAACAAGCAAAAAACTAATATAGTTTTGTCTACATGTATTCAGGATGTAGAAGGGGAAAAAAGAGTAAAAGAAAAGACACATATCAACCTCTAGCTTCCACAAGTGTGCTCATAGGCATGCCACAAGCATACACTATATACAAAGATAGAAGGAAATGAGGGAGGGAGGGAGGGAGGGAGGGAGGGAGGAAAAAAGAAAGATATTGCCAAATGTCTCATGGATTTCAGGTTCCTTGTGTGGATATATTGTTCTCTGTCCTGTTCTCACTCCCGCTAGACTGTGAATGCTTTCTGACTATAAGCTGAATTACTCATAACTGTTCTACCCCAAATCCATAGTAGAAAGTCAATTCATTCCTAATGATGATTAAATCTAATCAGTTACATGACTTTACTCACTTCCTTACTTCCTACCATAGACTGTGCTTACCGTTCAGAGCTTCATATAAAGGAAATATTAATTTGATTAAGACTTGATTAACTTCCAATTGGTATGTGGAGTCATGCTGCAGAGCCTTCAGGGGTTCTCCCTTTCAGAGAGGTTACATCCTGATGAACTTTCCTTTCAGTGTATCCTTGAGTGGTTAGGGGAAGGGCTGCTGGGGGTTATATTAGGAAACTGTTCATCCTTAAAAAGAACAGAAAGTGATTTGAACTTGAAAAAATTTGAGTTTATTAAGGTACAGGAGAATTCAATTTCAGGAGGAATATCTGGCTCTTAGGAAGTTTAGAAATTCATTAAACAGCAATGTCTCTCCATCTCTGTTTTAAGTGTTGAAGAATCTCTTATTTCTACTTTTTTTCTATATTTTACTCCATTCTTATTCTTGTTTTTTTCTTATTGTTTCTGTTTTGCTTTGTTTTATTTTATTTTGCTTTTGAGATTGGATCTCAAGTAGCCCAGGCTGAACTTGACCTTGCTATGTAGCTAATGATAATTCTCCTGCCATAGCTTAAGAACACTGGTATTTTGGGAATGCAAGTGTTTATCACTTACAATCTGAGTTGTAAATTCATTGGCTTACAAAATCCACAATTTAGTGTTTGTTCTTATTTCAATATTTAAGAAGGGCAGACTCTGACTCTCAAATTGGCCTGTAAGTGGTTCCTCTTGAATTGGGTATTCATTCTTTCCTTAGTCACTTTTGCTAGAAAGAGAGGAATCACATGGTATCTACTGTTCAGGTAATGTGTGAACAAAATGGCACTAAACACCACTCAACGGACAACCTAGTGCTGGGATTCCCATTATTGTGAGTTTGACAAAGACAACAACAGAAGATACACAATAAATTTGTGAATAGATCGATTTTGTTGTGTTTCTATATGTCTGGAAGTGTTTAGTTCTATAGTTGATGCCCACAACAAGACAGTGTTCTTCATGCATCACAGGACCCCACAGATAGAAAAGATGTGCATCACTCAGCAGCCTATATTTTTTCACTGAAATAAGAGAAAAGAGAAATATATTTATGTATTTTGAAACATTATCAATTGTACAAATATATGTGGATGAACAAAGATAATTATCAAAAAGTAGTGATACTTCTGAAGACACAATTCTCAAATTAGGGTGAAAATCCATATTCATAGATAAGTTTCACTAATTTTAATTCATTAGATAAGTTTCTCTGACCAAAAAAAGATATCAAATTATGTATTGTATCATCAAAAATAAATAAATGATTTGAATATAATTTAGATTTGTTATAAAGTGGAAACATGAGAATTCAAACTAACAAATGAATAAAGAGAAAATACTGCAAGAAAAAACATCATTTTAAAATCATTGTGTTTATATAAATACACATCATGAACCCTCACTCAAGATTCATGCTCACAGGGCGCAGTGGTACATGCCTTTAATCTCAGAACTTGGGAGGCAGAGAAGAGCAAATCTCTGTGTGTTCAAGTTTAGCATGCTCTACGTCGGCTCTACATAGTAAGTTCCAGGCCAGCCAGGCCTACATAGTGAAATCCTGTCTAAAAATAGCAACAACAATTTTATGTATATTCACACTTTATATTTTATATATATGTGAATCTTTTATTTTATTTTTATTTATATATATTCCCTTTGGGGGGCTGGAGACATAACTCAGTGGTTAAGAGCACTGGCTGCTTTTGAGGAGGACTCAGGCTCCATTCTCAGCAGCCATATGGCTAGCAATTGTCTGTAACTCTGTCTGTAACTCATGCCAAAGGATAAAATGCCTTCTTCTGGTCTCCATGGGCATTACAATCATGGGTGTAGTTACATACATGCAAACGAAACACTTGGACCCAAAAAATAAAAATAAAATAAAAGATTCACACTTCCTGCAGGCCTCTCTCTCTGGGGTACATCGATTGGGTCCTCTGTGACTTGACTCCCCCAGCCCCATTCACCCTCCCATCTCCCCCACTGGTCTCTCCTCCTAGCCTGGGTCCTGTCCCATTCCTTGTCTTGGCACCCCAGACACCTGGGCAACAGCCACTGCTTCCTGATCCTTTGCATCCAGACCAACTCAGTTCCTTTTCGAGTTCCCAGGAGCATTCTGGGCCTGGCCCTACCCTCACCTCCCTCTGCTTCCATGGGCCTGCATGACCCTCCAGCCTCTTTCCTGGATGCTTCTTTCCAGGGGCTGACCTTTCCTCTTCCTGAACCTTTGCATACAGACCAACCGAGCCCCTCAGTGCAGTCCCCAGGAGCACTTGGGGCCACTTCCTGCAACCATCTTCCTTTGCATCACTGGGTGGCACAGCCACCAGCTGCCCTAGACCAGCATCTTACCTGGGCCCAGCTCCCAGGTCAGTCCAACTCCCAAGTTCCTGAGGCAAAAATCAATCCTGGAGGGACCCAGACCTTAGGAGAAAGCCTGAGAGTATCTGATCCTCATCTGACTTGGGCCTCTGTGGGAATTCCTGAAGACAAAAGCAATCTGGCCACTCCAATATAAAATCAAAAGAGAGAACCGGAAGCTTACAGGAACCAGCTTTTCATGCCCAAAAAGTAAACCACAAAGACACATATAGTTCACAAAAAGAAGCAGACCTAAACTTGAAGGTTTGAGTCTCACACAAGAATGAGAAACTACAAAAGAAATTCACATGCCAAAATCACAGAGAAAAGATAATAACATGAAAAACCAAAATAACATATCCCCACACCATCAGTCCTCTAGAGGAGTACAGTGTGAACCCCCTAGAGATAATGTAGGACATCAAACACAAAAGAACAATTATAAACATGATAAAAGAATTCAGTGAATTTAGAGAACACACAAAGAAATCAAAGAACTGAAGGAAGATAGAGACAAATTGCTGAATGAATTCAGAAAAGAGCTAGAAATATTGAAGACTACTCAGGTTGAAATGAAGAAGGAAGTGAAACACTTAGTAAGCCAATTAGAAATGACAGGAGAAAGCCTCACCAATAGGATAAATGAAACAGAGTATCAAGACTAGAAGATAAAGTGGACAAACCAGACCACTGAAGCAAAGATTATGAAAAATTTAAGAAATTACAAGAATGGAATATGCAGGAATTGTGTGACACCATAAAAAGACGAAACTTATGAATCATAGGCATACAGGAAGGAGAAGAATCCCAAGATAATGACGTGGACCACATCTTCAACCGAATGGTGGAAGGAAACTTCCCAAAATTAAAGAAAGACATGCCCATACAAATACAAGAAGCATATAGAACACCAAATAGACAGGACCAGAAAAGAAATTCTCTATGGCACATTATAGTAAAAACACTAAGTGTACAAACCAAATAAACAAAACTGAAAGCTGCAAAAGAGAAACAAGTCACATATAAAGGAAAACCCATTAAGATTACAGATGACTTTTCAGTGAAAACTATGAAAGCCAGAAGAGCCTGGGACCAAAGTATTCCCAGGTTTAAATGACCACAGATGCCAGCCCAGATTACTATACCCAGCCAAAATGTCTATTATAGTCAAAGGGGAAAGAAAAATCTTCCATGACATAAACAGGCTGAAGGAATTCATGTCCACAAAACCATCTCTTCAGAGAGTTCTGGAAACAATACAAAGAGCTGAAGAAAGGAATGACTATACCCAAGAGGTTGCAGAAAGAAATTCCATGGATGTATAACTGTGGTAAAGTACAGCTATATCAAGAATGTAAATAGAAATAAAAATGACAGGATTCAGTATTCATCTTTCATTAATAACTTTAAATATTAACAGACTGAACTCCACAGTCAAAAGACACAGGCTAAATGAATGGATTAAGAAAAAAAAAAAACAAAAAAACAAAAAAAACGTCTTTTTGTTGTTTGCAAGAAACTCATCTCACTTTCAAGGACAGAGGACAGACACTATCTTAAAGTGAAAGGATGGAAAAACATATACCAAGAAAATGGTACTAAGAAAAAAGCAGGCATAGCAATTCTAATATCTGACAAAATGGACTTTAAACTAAAACTAATCAGAAGAGATAAAGAGGGCCACTTCATTCAGATGAAAGGAGCAATAAATCAAGAAGATATTACAATCATGAACATATATTCCCCAAATTCTGGTGCACCCAACTTCATAAAAAAAAAAAAATACTACAGGACTTTAAGACCCAAATTAACCCCAGCTCATTAATCGTAGGCGACTGCAATACACCACTGTCTCC
>NW_008348089.1:1309782-1312098 GCF_000622305.1 Nannospalax galili
GAATCAACAAATCCAAGAGCTGGTTCTTTGAAAAGATAAACAAGATTGACAGACTGCTAGTCCAGGTAACCAAAATAAAGAAAGAGCACCTAAAAAATAACAAAGTCAAAGATGAAAGGGGAACCATCACAACAGACACCAAAAATATCCAGATCATTATAAGGGAATACTTTAAGGAAATCTATATTCCATTGAATTTGAAAACCTAAAAAAAATAGATGAATTCCTAAAATTTTGGCCCCCACTACTGTCAAACCAAGAGATCAACAGCCTAAAAGACCCATAACACATAAGGAAATTGAAACAGTAATACAAAACTTCCCAACTAAAAAAAGCCCAGGACCAGATGGATTTACAGCAAAATTCTATTGGATATTTAAAGATGATCTACATCCAATACTAGTTAATTTATTCAAAAAGTTAGAAATGGAGGGAGAATTTCCAAATTCCTTCTATGAAGCCAGCATCCCTCTAATATCAAAGCCAAGTAAAGATACAACTGAAAAAGAAAACTACACACCCATATCCTTAATGAACATAGATGCAAAATTCTCAACAAGAAATTCTATTGGATATTTAAAGATGATCTACATCCAATACTAGTTAATTTATTCAAAAAGTTAGAAATGGAGGGAGAATTTCCAAATTCCTTCTATGAAGCCAGCATCCCTCTAATATCAAAGCCAAGTAAAGATACAACTGAAAAAGAAAACTACACACCCATATCCTTAATGAACATAGATGCAAAATTCTCAACAAGATACTTGCAAACCGCATACAGACACATATCATAAAGATCATCCAAAATGAATGAGTCATCTTTATTTCAGGGATGCAGAATGGTTTAATATACATCTAAGGCAATAGATGTCATAAATCATATAAATGGGCTCAAAGACAAGAACCACATGGTAATCTGAGCAGATGCAGAGAAGGCCTTTAACAAAGTTAATAGGCATTTATATTCAAAGTCCTATAGGGAATTGGACTGGAGGGAACACACCTCAACGTAATTATAGCCATATATAACAAACCCAAAGCCAACATCATTCTAAATGGAGAAAAACTGGAAGCATTCCTATTAAAATGAGGAACCAGACAAGGCTATCCACTGTCTCCACTCCTTTTTAACATAGAAATGCTTGAAACTCTTGCAAGAACAATAAGACAAGAGAAGGAAATTAAAGGAGTAATAATTGGAAAAGAAGAGCTCAAAAAGAAGAAATCAAATTATCCCTTTTTGCAGATGATATGATATTATATCTAAGAGATGCCAAAAATTCCACCAGAGAATTCCTAAAAATTATCAACACTTTCAGCAAAGTGGCAGATTACAGAATTAATCTACAAAACTCTGCAGCCTTTTTATATACCAAAAACAAGCAGTCAGAGGAAGAGTACATGGAAAAACTCCCCCTCACAATAGCTGCAAAAAAAAATAAAATAAAATAAAACTCGGAATAAACCAGACCAAAGTCATTAAAGGGGCTACAATGAAAATTTTAAATCTTTAAAGAGATTGACGAAGACATCAGAAGATGGAAGGACCTCACATGCTCATGGATTGGAAGAATTAATGTTGTGAAAATGACCAACCTACCAAAAGTCATTTGTAGATTCAATGCAATGCCAATAAAAATCCCCACTACATTTTTCACAGAATTGGATAAAACCATCCTAAGATTCATATGGAAGCACAAAAGGCCTCGGTTAGCTAAAGCAACCCTGAGCGCTAAGAGCAATGCTGAGGGGATTAGTATACCAGATTTCAAGCTGTATTACAGAGCTATAATCACAAAACTACATGGTCCTGGCACAAAAATAGACCCTTAGATCAATGGAACAAAATTGAAGACCCAAATATGAGTAAATGCAATTTCATCCCCCTGATATTTGACAAAGGGGCCAAGAATATTCCCTGGAGGAAAGAGCATGCTCAGCAAATAGTGCTGGCACAACTGGATCTCCACCTGTAGAAGAATGAAACTAAACCCCTATCTTTCACCCTGCACAAAAGTCAATTCCAAATGGATCAAAGACCTCAATGTAAAGCCTGAAACTCTGAAAAATGTTAGAAGAAAACATTGGGGAAAACCTACAAGATATCGGTGTAGGAAAGGACTTTCTAAACCAGACATCAATTGCTCACAAAACAAGGGCAAGAATTAATTAACAAATGGGACCTCAGTAAGCTAAAAAGTTTCTGTACATCAAAGCAGGCAACCAAGGAAGCAAACAAAAAACCTACAGAATGGGAGAAAATCTTCAGCGACACATCCAACAGAGGTTTAATATCCAGAATATATAACAAACTCA
>NW_008348089.1:1312792-1313272 GCF_000622305.1 Nannospalax galili
CCCCACTCGTGACAAGTAAGAAACAGGCATTAATAAGGGAGATATGAGTAAAAATTGGGTTAGTTTAAGGGAGAGGGAGGGAAAGGTATACAAGGAACCTAGGGGATCAAGGGAAAGAAGGAGTTCAAGAGAGATAGGACCATAGGAGAAGGGTATTATTGATAAAAATTGGGTTAGTGTAAGGGAGGGGGAAGGAAGGGTATATAAGAAATCTAGGGGATAAGGTGAAAGAAGGAGCTCAAGAGAGATCGGACCATAGGAGAAGGGTATTATTAAGAGAGAAAGTGGATAAATGGGGGAACCTTACATGGGAAAACCATGATGGAGGGGTGAGACAATGTGAGAGATAAATAAACTGGGGAAACCATGATGGAGGGGCTAGACAATGTGAGAGAAATATAATGCCTAGCTAGTTTTAAAAAACAAAGAAAACCATATTAGTCCAACAACCTACTGACAAATTATACATACCAGATCAAG
>NW_008348089.1:1313491-1334237 GCF_000622305.1 Nannospalax galili
AGGAACTATGAGTATCTCCCAAAATGTCCTGTAATTGTGGTGGATCTCCTGTCCTCTTGATCAAGGAGGCTGAGGAGACCCCACAAGATGGACTTGAGCCAGTTTCCAGTCCTCAAAGAGGAGGGTCAACATAGAGAAAACATTTCCTCCATGCTTCCAAGTGAAAATTTCCTCAATGCTTCCAAGCAAAGCCAGCCATGGTTGAACAGGACCTTTAACTTATCTTCACATAGGTGGAACTGGTAAAATAAAGGAGTGAGGGGCTCTTCCCAAGCCCTTGTGACCCCTAAGGTACAGATCCTCAAATGACCTTAAGAGTAAAAATAAATTGATTTATCTGGACCAACTGTATGGCCTTAAATACCCAAAAGGAAAGTATAACCAAAGACTAAAGGGGCCAATATAATTTGAGAGTCCATATGCATATGCCAAAGGCTACATAACAAGCAGTAATGCCAGATATGAGATACCATCTTGTGAGTTCTTGGCCAGGGTGGCCAAAGGGACTCCCAGATAGTAACCCTGCATAGAACTGGGAAAATGAACAGCAGACCCCAGTCTTATCTAAAGGAATATTGACAACTGATTGCTGCTAGATGATGAACAGCTGACCCTCCTAAAACAAAAACCTCTAGATAGGCTGCCTAGATTCACCAGATGGGCAAGTAGTGGGTGTGGGAGACAGGCTTGAGCCTAGGGTGAAAATCTTATTGACAGCCATACAGCAGGCCTGAGGCAACGGCCTGACCACTGGAGCCACAAGGACCACCTTGTGACATTTGCTCCCATTGGCATATCAGGAGACTGATGCCTAGAGCTCGCCACTCCCTAATCACCACCCTTGGAATTCCAAATTGCAACACTTAGATATTTCAACAGTCGGGGTAATGTGGTTTCCAGGAATCCAGGCTCTGTAATCTGAAACCCAGTATGCTAAGAGGTATCCTACCTGCTATTCTGTGATAGGAAGTTAAGTCTGTTATGATAATAGGATGCTAAGTCTGTTATGTTAATAAGGTATCCTACTTGCTGTACTGTGATATGACACTAAACCTGATATGCTAATGAGGTATCCTACTTGCTGTGCTGTGATTGGACCACTACCCCTATATAAGCTTGTGCCTTCCTGCAATAAAGCAGACCTGTGTCACTGAACCTGGTCTCCTGTGTCTGAATGAGGCTCTGCTGACACAGTCTCCTCACCAGCCCTGGGGTCCTGGACCAGGCAGAAGCAGCGACAACAGGAGGCAGCACAGGGCAAGCAGAAGAGCTGCCTCAACACTAGGGAAACAAAAAAGTGGCCTCAGCCCAGGGCAAGCGGAGGAGCAGCCTCGACGCCCATGAGAATGAAGGAGCAGCACCCATGAGAATGGAGGAGCAGTTGCTGCTGGTGGTGACTGCAAGTGGGGAATGGCTGGGGGTGCCAACAACACAGCAGACAGTAGCAGGGATATCAGAATATAAGGGCTCTGTAGGGGGAGGGAGGCTATGGGAGGGTGCCATCTGGGAAGTGGATGTATAGTTGAATAAGATGGTTTGGGATGTTCTGTTTTACACACACACACACACACACACACAAACACAAATCAAAATTTTTAAAAATGTATTATATTTGAGGAGGAAGCATGTAAATTTATGTCATGTTAATTAGTAGAGGTAATAAAATTTACCACTGAAATCTACCCTATTGCTTTATAGATATACACAGGTGCCAAGGATCCAAGTGCAACTGATTATGACTAGTAAAAATCCGATCCATACAAATTAGAGTTGCATTCACCAACATTTCAGTTTTAGTAACAAAAACAATGCATCTTTCTGCAAGGAACAATATATTCTTAAATGAAATCGAGATCTTTTTTAAAGGTTAAAAACTCATTCAATTTTATGTCTTGCAGGGCTTTTACAGAGTTCAATATTGTATAACTGTATTAATTTAACTGTGAACCTAGAAACTTGCAGCCACTTGTGAAAGAGATGTACTCTTGATCTGGAGTGTATTACTGAATATGTTAAAGCTGTAGTGAAATGCTTCTTCTAATCATGTAGTTATTTAAAATTCTTAAAAAATGATTAAAAAAATAGCAATTCTTCAAAGCATAAAAATTTGCTCCTTAACAATTAGTAGATGTGAAAAACATTACCATAGAAATCTACCTGGCTTAACTATAGGTAGAACAAATTACTTAAGATCTTTAAAACCCCTCACAGCCAAGAAAGAGATCTTGTCTTTCTTTGGCATTGCAGGGTATCTATGCACCTGGATTCCTAACTTTGTCCTCTGGCTAAACCCCTCTATGAGGCCTCCAAGGGGGACCACTTCATAAGCCCATTGAGCCTCTAGGGACAGTAACAGCAGCTTTCCACACCATCCAGGAGCCCCTTCTAAAGGCACAAGCTCTAGCTCTCCCTGACCTGGGATTTCCATTTCTCCTCTATACAACTGAACCCCTGGCATTGGGGGTCTTGAGTCAGATGAAAGGACCCACTTTTGCTCCAGTAGCTTATCTTTCTAAACAGCTAGATACCGCCATCCAGGGGCAGCAGTCTTATCTCTGTGCTCTGGCTGCCACATCCCTCCTATCCCAGGAGGGGCTTAAGCTTACACTAGGTCAACCCATCTTTGTCTTCTCCCCCTACCATCTTAAGGACCTGTTAACCCACACATCCCTTGCCAATCTAGCCCCCTCAAAGCTGCAAATCTTTCACACCCCCTTTCTTGAAAATCCCTCACTCACCCTTGACTTCTGCCCTCCTCTCAATCCCACCTCCCTCCTTCCCTCTGCCGAGCCACTTACTCATGCCTGGAAACCCTTCAAGAACTTTTATACCAGGATCCCTTAATCTCCTTAGAGCCCTTACCTAACCCAACCCTGGCTTGGTTTGTGGACAGAAGTTCAACCTTCACTCCAACAGGGTCCCGCTTGGCAGGGTATGTCATAGTGTCCCTCACAGACGTTATTGGGTCAGGACCACTGCTGCCTGGGACCACCTCCCAAAAGGCTGAACTTGTGGCACTCACCAGAGCTCTAACTTTAGCCGGGGATCAGACAGTCAATATTTTCACAGACTCTAAGTATGCCTCTCACATACTTCATCATCATGCTTCGGTATGGAAGGAGAGGGGTCTCCTAACTACCAAGGGAACTCCCATAACTAATGGCTCATTGATCCTTAAACTCCTAGAAGCCTCCTGCCTTCCAGATAAGACAGCTGTTATCCGCTGTTGGAGCCATCAACTTCTCTCTGATCCCATAACTAGAGGCAATGACCTGGCAGACCAAACAGCTAGGGAAGCCAGCAGGGCCAATTACTCCACTGGTGGCGTACACTTCCTAGCAGCTACAGGAGTGACTCCCTTCTACTCTGATCACAAATGCAAGAGCCTTCTGGACATGGGGGCCACCCAGGGGCTTAGAGGGTGGTTACTTCTATCAGACAAATATTGCCTATCTGAGGAACAGGTTTCCTCCATTCTAACACATTTACATAATGTCTTTTATGTAGGTGCCCATCCACTTTACTAGTTTCTAGAGCCTCTCATCCATTGCCCTAAACTCTCAATGCTCCTTGTGGAAGTTACTAGGCTTTGCCCCATCTGTGCCGTTGTTGTCTTCCTGCAAAGCAGAAGGTGCCCCCCCTCGCCTTCTTTCAAACCTCACCAACAACAGAGAGCCTTCCCAGAAGTGGATTGGAAGATAGATTTTACCCACATGCCTACTCACAAGAAGCTTAAATATCTTCTAGTCTGGGTAGACACTTTCTGTGGATGGGTGGAGACTTTCCCCACAACAGGAGAGACAGCTGACATAGTGACTGCTTAATTCAAAACATCCTCCCCTGATTTGGTCTTCCTCTCACTCTTCAGTCAAACAGTGGTCTGGCCTTCATCTTCAAGGTTACTCAGACTGTCTCTCAGTCCCTGGGAATAACCTGGAAGCTTCATATCCCCTACCACCCCCAGCCCTCAGGAAAAGTAGAGCAAGCTAACTCTCTTCTTGAAGGCCACCTTACTAAACTCTCCCTAGAGTTACATCAATATTGGGTCACCCTTCTACCCCTTGTTCTTACCATATTAAGAGCTATCCCATGGGCCTCTTTCTTCCTCAGTCCTTTTGAGCTCATATATGGGAGGACTTTCCTCCTTAATGACCTCTTACTTCAACACCCTTCATCTCTCCATGGGTATTTACCCACTTTTACCCTCCTAAGAAAACTTCTCAGGGAACATGCTGACCGAATCATTCCCCAGGCATCTAAGTACCATATGGACCACCCCCTCCAACCAGGAGACTATCCTTACCTTTGGGGCACCACAGAACAAAAGAGTGAGAGTGACAGTCCAGCCATGTTGGACTGGGCCTCACCTGGTGATCCTGTCTACCCCGACAACAGCCAAACTCCTGGGACAGTCTGGCTGGATCCACCTTTCCAAATTAAAGACGGCCAGAGAACACAGCAAGTACCAGGCCACTAGCACCAGCTCCCTCAAACTCAAAATCTCAAGCGACCCTTCCTTAACCTCCATCCAAGAATGAGCCTTCTACTAATCATACTCCTCATCTCCCTCCTAGACTCTATGACTCAAGCCATTTTCCAATGCACACATCCACCCTGCGCCTACAGATTTGAAGTATGGAAGATTAATAGCAAAGACCAAGAGATCGAGTTGCTTGGGTCTGAGATATGCCTGTTCAACTCCTGTAATGAAGTCTCAGTGGTTTTTGACATGGGGGAGAGTACACACTACCCTAGATATTTGTGTTTTATATGAGATCAAACTAATGATAAATGCAAAGACCCTGGGGGATGGAAAGGATGCCCCTCATGGTCATGCAAATACCACTGGCTTCCATATATCAAAATAATTAGATGACTACACCAGAAATACTGGAGAAGTTCAGAAGGAAAAACATGGGAAGACATACTGGGGGAAAAGTTGGGTCAGTTAACGTTCAGCCCCAATTGTGATGCCCCAGATAAATGCTGGGCCTATACCTGAGGTATCTGGCCTGCCATCAAATGTAAACAAGCCTCATTTAAAATAACCAACCCACACTCATGCACTGACCAAATTGCAGTGGCAGGCATTGACTATGATTCCTCTCAAGGCCATTTTAGAATAAAAATTACAAAAAACAATTCAAAATTCCTGATCCCAAAAGGCCATAGAGCCCCTACACCAAGCAAGGGGCCAGACAATAAAACAACGCCAATGTTTTAACATCTCCCAAAACTTCTCCTGGGATCATGTTTTCTCCCTTTCTCTGAACCTCCTGAAGAGTTTCTCTAGTACTGATGCATCCACCTGTTTCTTCTGCAGCCCTTTGCATGGCCCATTCATCATTCCCCTCCTAGTCTATAACATTACCAATCAAATTAATACCCAGTGCTCCCAGAGCCTTCTGGTGCAATAGTCCCTGTCTGCTCAACCCCTGTGCATTAACCAGAGTTCTGGGCTCCCCATGCCTCTAATTGCCCCACAACTCAATTCGCAATGTAACAGGGGCAACACTGCACTAGCCCCAGGCTACTCTTTCTCTGCTCCTCTAAATTATACTCCTATCTCCCTACAAGTTAAGGATACCTGCTCTCTAGTCATTCTCATTCTCATACCCAGGTTAACCCTATACATACACCTTGGGAGAAGTGCATGATTTTCTCTCCACAAAAACAGAAGGAAACAGAGCAAAAAGCTCAGCTACCCTGGCAGTCCTGGTGGGAATCAGCTTGGTATCATCAGTGGCAGCTACCAGACTCATGGCAGAGAGCCTAGGACATACTCTGATCTCAACCCAACATCTCTCCCAAGAGATCCAGGACCTCAGGTGAGAACTCACCATGGTGGTTGAGGTAACAGCCTAGTCAACTCAGATTTCACAACAGTTATCCTCCCTGGCTGAGGTCGCCTTCCAGAACAGATAAGCCCTGGACCTGTTAACCACAGAAAAAGGGGGTACCCTCATTTTCTTAGGTGAAGAATGCTGTTACTATGTCAACCAACCGGGTAAGGTTGAACATAATGTAAAATGCCTTCAGCAGGTGGCCAAGAACAGCTCATTCAAGACCTCGTAATACCAGCAATCACCCCAATGGAATATTCTTATAGAACTGTCACCATGGCTTCTGCCCCTGCTAGGATCCCTGCTAAGCCATCACCCTGGTGTTAACTATTGCCTCCTGTCTTTTCAGATATTTTCAGGGCCAGATTCAACAACTGACCCACACCAACTTTAACCAGTTCCTATTTTCCTTTCCCCCACATGTGTATGACCACCAAGGACCTTGTCCAGATGCACGAAGCAGAGACCCCCACTGCCTGACCATACTCTAGTCCCTGGCCTCTCCTCATGCCAACCCTGACCAGCAGGAAATAGCCAGCTGAAAAATGCCACCCCACAAAAGGCTGGAATGGTACAGTCCAGGTCTGCAGCAACCCTCTCCCAGGGCAGAAGAGCCTGGAAGACAGGCCCTGGGGGCCTCTCGAAAACAGGAACTGAGTCAGTTTCAACATAGTCTGTTTCCCCCAGGTAAGTTTAGAAGATAAACAGGATACTGCCTGAAAAATATTTTCCTGCCTCCCGCCTTCCACTTTCTGCATTCCCTGCCCCTGAGCCCCTACCCTCTATAAAAACCTCCAGCAGCAGCCTGGAAACTGGTGGTCTTTCCTCAGTCCTGGAGATGAGGGCCACCCTAGGCAGCTTCCCAATAAACCTTGCTTTTGCTGGAGTCCTGAGTGGTGATTCTTTTCCAATTTACCCATCACTTATATCCATTAAAAATCAGTCACTGCATCACACATGCAATTGGCAGCTTTGTAACCTGCTGAGTCCATATTTTCAATCCATAACTAGTATTCATTTTATAGAAAGTTTTTAGAACCACTTTTAAAGCCAAGCAACCATTCATTTCAGGTTAGTCTCCCATTGTTCCATACTTCAGACAGGAGGGAAAATATTTATAGGACTGCAAAGCGTTCGTGACACTTCTACCCTTGGCTGTTTTTTTGTTTTGGTCACTGTAGAAAGTAAAGCAATTAATTGGGAACCTCCATGAGAATCATTGTAGACATGAAGAAGAGTAAGTTTAGTCTATACCTTGACTCAAACTTAACAAATAAAACTTAATAGCTGTGAGCCTTATGGCCTGTGGGAATTTTTCAAGGGCCACAGGTTGAAGCAGTTCTGCCTTGCAGCTTGGGGACACTGAAATGGCTTGTTCTCTACTGTGGCCTAACCCGCAGTATGCACTCTAGAGTCATCACCTCAGAACTTGAAATCTTAAATGGTGCTTTGTGTTTATCACAGAAAGATAAGGTCCTTGAGAAAGTAAAAAAGCAAAAGACACAGGCTTGTTAAGAATAAGACAGAAGATAAGTAAGTTGTCAATGGAAACTTGAGGGAAAGACAACAGTATTAACGCAAAAACAAAAACTGGGGCAAGTTTAGTTATAAAGTCTTAATGTTATATACCCCATTGTCAGAACTGATAGAAAGAAAGAACTTAAATCCACAGCTCAAATCCAGTATCTTGGATGGGAAATAAGGTAACAGGAAAAATGGCATTCACTCAAATGTTAAGAGGAAAACATAGGTAGAAGACGCTCCCGGCAAACAGACATCAACATAATCGTTTATCTTCATAGACAAGCTTTCTAACTTACCATTATGTTGTGATGCCACATTTGTTAATAAATATGGAGCCCTAAGTGAGTGCACTTGTCCCAGATTTCCAATCTGCATTAACATTAAAAGACTGCATATACTTAAGAAAGTATGCAATAAAAAATGTTGCTATTTCCAAATTCCTCATCTCAAGAAGTGCCATATGACACCATCAGTGCCTTTGGTCAAGTATCTGTCGAATGCTGATTGCTCATTAGACAATTACTTTATACCCAGCCTTATGGGCTCCATAATATGGAAAGCCCATACAGAAGACCTCCTTTTCTGAACTTTAGAGGTTGATAGATGAAGCCAAAAATAAATAATATTTAAACACTTAATTTCAACTTGTGCCATGTGTATTAATACAGAGAGCAAAAATGAGTGAAGAGGGGCCTGATAGAATTTTCAGGATGGGGCTTACTTTTCTGAGAATATGTGACTTGAGAAACAAACCAACTGTAAGCTGATGAGGTGAAGGGGTATAACCAACTGTCCTAAGTAAGCAGCATGACCAAAGGCTCATGGCACAGTAGACATACTTGAGAACATAAAGGAAGACCAACATGCAACGTGCCTGCGCCCAGAGAGGTGAAAGAGCAAGGGGGGTTTCCTGTGCCCATTTGTCACCAAAATAATAAATTTGGTGAAGTTGTGACATGACGGACAACAGAGTCTCCTAACTCAAGCAAAACTCAGCTATATTCCAAGCAGGGTCTCCCTAAGGGTTCCCATAAGAGCAGAACTTGGGAACTGGGACAGAGCTCAGTCTATAAAGTGTTTTCCACGAAAGCATGAAGACCTAAGTTCAATTCCCAATATCCATATAAAAAGCCAGGAATGGTGGCACTTGCTTATAATCCCAGCACTAAGGAGACAGACAGAGACAAGCAGATCCCAAGGGCTCACTAGCCAGTCAGCCTAGCCTATGAGTCTCAGGTCCCAGGGATGAACTCTGAAAAATCAGGGTGCATGGCTCCTGAGGAAGGACACCTGAAATTGACCTCTGGCCCCCACATGCAGGCACTCACACATGTATGCTCATCCCCACACAAACATGTACACACACATGAAAAAACATTTTTAAAAAATAGAACTGGAAGAGAAATTTCCCTCACTCCACTTCTGGTACCACAATCTGTGTTAGTCAGGGGTCTCAGATTATCTCACAGGAATAGAGTCCGAGTAGTCCAACAAGGGCTGCGCCACATTGGAGAGGCTGAGAATCCGTAGTCGCTCAGTTCACGAGGCTGGGTGTCTCAGTAGTCCCAATCTAGCATTGAAGGTCTAATAAATTCCAAGAGATCTGCTAGTCTACAGTCTACAGCAGCAAGATGAACTCACCAGTGAGAGAGAAGGCAAGTGGCAAAAAGCAAGCACTCTCCTCTGCCATGGCCTTTTATACGCACTGCCATCAGAAGGTAACACCCACATTTAGGGTGTGTCTTCCAGCTTCAGATGATCCAATCAAGAAGATATCTCTCATTTCAGTTAATCCCAGATCCAGTCAAGCTGACACTCAGGATTAGCCATCACAAATCCACCTCTTGTCAACTTGACACCCAAATAGCATCTCTGTATGTCATGCTTAATTTTCAAATGAAAACAATGGTGAGGTCATAATTTCACCTAACATAACTATCTCATCGTACAATGACCAGTGCATTATATATCTTAGGGTAGGTGGTAAGGTCTTTGAGGAGTGCTTAGTCCTTTAGTATCTCATAATCTAATATGATCATATAGGTTCACAACACTTAACCAATTAACATCCCAATTACACCTTCAAAAGGGAACAATGCAAGTATCTGCTTAACATATGTATATACATGCACAAGCATATTCTTAACCAAATAGGACAAAAACAGTCATGTCAATTACAATCCAGCCTCTGCAACTGGTCATGTGGCCTAAGTTGATATTTATAACTACCTTCCTCTACTACCCATTCTGTATTTCCTCAACTATCAGCAAGCACCTCTATAGATCTTGGCTCTTTTCCTGAAGGAGTGACCCATACTTTCATCTCCGTTTGTTGGCCATTTAGGTCATTTGTTGTCCTATCTGGATTAGGTAGTTGCAGTTTCCCATTGACTTTAATCACAGGTTGTGGTAACAGCGAAAGTCACCCTAAGGAATCTCCTGCCTTCCAGATATAATATTCGTTATCTCCATTGTGGAGAAACAGTCTATTTACCCCTGGCAGTCTGGGTCAATCACCCCTCCTAATACTGTTACTCCTTTCTTAGCCTGCTGACTTAAGGACATCAGAAACCCAAAGTGGCCAGGGGGAAGTCTTAGCCTCCAGTTCAATGGAATGTTTGTTGTGTCTCCTGGCAGAAGCACTCCCTCCTCTGGAACCAAAACTTCTAAGCCAGTAGAGAGCAAAGTCGAGGGTACAGGAAGCAAAATTTTTTCTAGTGGATCACTACGAATAATAATGCATGGAATCATTCCCACTTCCACACCTTGGTTCTTGGGCCCATGAATCCTGGCTATAGGAGAAATAGCACCATATGTTGGATGCTGATTCAAAGCATATACTGCCTTCTGGAGGACCCTGTCCCAGCCCTCTAGTCTATTGCCACCTAATTTGCCCTGTAACTATGTCTTTAAGAGGACATTCCATTGCCCTATCAAGCCAGCTGCTTCAGGATGTTGGGAAACATGCTAAGACCAGTGGATTCCATGACCATGGGCCCACTGGGTCATACTTCTTTGGCTGTGAAGTGAGTTCCTGGTCAGAAGCGATGCTGTGTGGAATACCATGATGGTTGATAAGGCTTTCCGTAAGTCCCTGGATGGTAGTTGTGGCAGAAGCATTACATGCAGGAAAGGTAAATCCATAATCAGAGTAAGTGTCTATTCCTGTAAGGATAAAGTGCTGTCCCCTCCATGATAGAAGTAGTCCAGTGTAGTCAACCTGCCACCAGGTTGCCAGTTGGTCACCCTGATAGTGCCATATCAGGGACTCAGTGTTGATCTCTGCTGTTGGCAGATCTGGCACTCAACAGCAGCAGTAGCCAGGTCAACTTTCATGAGTGGGAGTCCATGCTGTTGAGCCCATGCATAACCTCCATCTCTGCCACCATGGCCACTTTGTTCATGGGCACATTGAGTAACGACAGGGATAGCTGAAGAAAGAGGCTGACTATCCACAGCACGGGCCATCCAATCTTGATTTTTTAACTCATCCTCTGCTAAAGCCACCTTTTGATGAACATTTACATGAGACACAAGTATCTTCGCATCCTTTGCCCATTTGGAGAGATCTATCTACATATTTCTTCCCCAAATGTCTTTCTCACCAATTTTCCTATCATGCTCCTTCTAAGTCCCTGACCATCCAGCCAAACCATTGGCTACAGCCCATGAGTCAGTATATAATTATGCTTCTGGCCATTTTTCCTTCCAAGCAAAATGCAAGACCATGTGCACTGCCTGACGTTCTGCCCACTGTGAAGACTTTCCTTCACCAGTGTCTTTCAGGGTTGCTCCAGAAATTGGCTGTAATGTCACAGCTGTCCACTTCTGGGTGGTTCCTGCATAGCATGCAGAACTACATGTAAACCAGGCCCTAGTCTTCTATTCCTCAATCAACCAATCATAGGGCACACCCCATGAAGCCATAGGTGCATGCTTGAGAAGAGGAGGCATTGCAACAGGAGCAGGAACATCCTGATAGGCATTTGGGCAACTTCTCCATGTAACGTGCTTGTACCCTCATGGCCTGCTCAGACCCAATCATGTATATACCACTTCCATTTGATAATGGATTGTTCTTGTACACATCCTAATTTATGGCTTGGTGGGTCAGATACAACAACTCATCCTTCACCTTAGAAGGAATGTCTCTGCATGATCTATACCATTAAACTCCTAGAAATTTCACTGAGGTAGAAGACCCTTGAATTTTGGTTGGATTGGTCCCATCCTTTCATGTGCACATGCTTTACCAAGTCCAAATTGGTTGTTACCACCTGCTCACTGGATCCAATCAGCATAACACCATCAATATAGTGGACCAATGTGATATTTTGTGGAAGTGTCAGGTGATCAAGATCCCTTCCAACCAAGTTATGGCAAAGTCTGGAGAATTAATATACCCTTGAGGCAGGACAGTAAAGGTGTACTGTTGGCCTTGCCAGCTGAAAGCAAATTGTTTCTGTTGGTCCTTATGAACCAGTATCAAGAAGATTTGCCAAACCAATAGCTGCATATCAGGTTCCAGGAGATGGACTAATCTGCTTGAGTAAGAAACTACATCTGGTAAAGCAGCTGCAATTGGAATCACTACTTGATTGAGTTTTTGAAAACCAACTGTCATTCTCCATGATCCATTTGTTTGTTTTTTTTTTTTACAGGAGAGTTAAAGGGAGACGTGGTGGGAATCACCACCCCTGTATCTTTCAAATACTTGGTGGTAGCACTGATTTCTGCAATCCCTCCAGAGATGCGATACTGTTTTTGGTTCACTATTTTCCCTGGCAGAGGCAATTCCAGTGGTTTCCATTTGGCCTTTCCAACCATAACAGCCCTCACTCCACAGATCAGGGAACCAATGTGGGGATTCTGCCAATACCTAAGTATATCTATCGCAATTATACATTCTGGTACTGGGGAAATAACCACAAGATGAGTTTGGGAGGCTACTGGACCTACTGTCAATCAGACTTCAGCCAAAACTCCATTTACCACCTGACCTCCATAAGTCCCTACTTTAACTGGAGGGCCACAGTGCTTTTTAGGGTCTCCTGGAATCAGGGTCCACTTAGAACCAGTATCCAAAAGGCCTCAGAAAGTCTGATTATTTCCCTTTTCCCAATACAGTTACTCTAGTAAAAGGCCACAGGTCCTTCTGGGGAAGGATGGGGGAAAGGCAAACAGCATAACTCTTTGGTACTGTGACAAGGTCCTTCCTCAAGGGCACCCAGCCTTCTCATTCAAGGGTTTGTGGGTTTGTAAAGTGTTTGAAGTCCGGAAATGGGTTGACTGAATGGGATTCTCTATTACTACATACCATTTAGCAGAGAGGGTCACTTTGGACTGTCAGCCATTCAAAATACTTTCAACTGAAAGCCCACCCAATTTTACACTAAGAGCCCTCTGTCACAAAGAGAGAATAGCATAAGAGGACTTAATGCCTTGTATGGTAATTTGGAGTGAATATGATGAAAAATTTGGATTTGGCAAGACCTAATTGTGGCTAGTTTACTCTAAGATTACACTACCTTGAAATTTTTCAGCAGCCCCACTCAGTGTTCTGCTAGAAGTAGAAAAGACTGGACTAAGTGAGTGACAAGAACCCATACCCTAAAGCAAGCACAAAAATAGACTATTCAGTTAGGTTTGGAGAGGGGGGCATAAGGTGGTTGAAATGTGTACCAAAAGAAACCAGACACAAAGCGTGGGAAGTAAGAGAAGGCTCAAGGTAGGGTGGCTCCCTGCAGAGCATTACCGGCATTTCCCCAGTAGTCTAAATTCTGGATATGGCTCTCAAACAGAAACATCTTTATCACCTGAGAACTTGTTGGCAACACAAACTTTTGGACTCCAGTCTTGCTAACTCGAAAACCTCCTTGTTGTGCCAGGCAATCGGGTGCACACAGAATCTTGGAAACCTATTCTAAAACTAAGGTCTTATTACCCTTGAGGATCAAAGAATAGATTGATGCTGTGGTCAATGGTCATTTGCTGCGGGTTCTGTGTGGGTAGAAGAATGACACAACCTAAAACAAAGGCATTTAATTTATTTATTGATTCCACACATGAAGCTGATCAGCCATCTGGAGATACACTGGGTTGCATAATGTGCCTTTTTTCATTTCTGACTATCAAAGTATATCTGAATTTGTGGGGGTGTTTGTCACATATCCTTATAAGTTACAATTGTCATAAAATAAGAATATATAATTAGATGATGACTGCCCAATTGAAAATTTTTTAATGCTATCAGTAAGGAATCAATGCCCCCAATAAGGGGCCAATTAAATTTAAAAGCAATGAGGTAGCCATAGGGATAACTCAGCAATGTATCATAATTAGAAATTCTAATCTTTTATTCTTTTTTAAGCATTTCACAATTTGCTTACATAAAGACCCTGTGCTCCTGTATTGTTCTGGTAAGGAAAGAATTGTGGAACGATGTGTAGGGTTCATTGGGGGTAGTTTCTAAACAATGCAGTGGCTCCAAATCCTTCTAACAGCAGGAAGATCAGCATTAACGCTAACAGAAGAGAGCCATCCAATCCTACACGAGTGCTGGAAGGAAGAACACGGCTAACGAAGTGGAAAACAAGCTACTTCTATACTTGGCATATACAATGTTGATGAAATTTGTATATAGCTGTCATTAAGAAGCATAACTCAGTGCCTTTAAATAAGGCAGATCGTAAACAGAGTGAGCTGAACCCCATTCAAGCATGTCTGCAGGAATTCCAGTCAGATGGCTGGATTTCAGCATCACAACTTCTCAGCTGATGTCAGCTTAGGAATTTAACATTTCAGTGTTTTTGTCAACCTTTTTCCAAATGGGCAGAAATATCATTAGTGCCCACCAAGGAAAACTGCTGTAAATATTCAGAACCATTGTGCCTGAAACTGTGCTCAACAATTATTTGTATTGTTATTATATTAATAATATTTAGTATTTTATAGTTTAAAGGGATTACACAGTGCCCAAATAATTCCTTAATAACCTATTAGGGCTTTACTTTGCAATTTTGCCTGAATATTGTAGGCATGTGATTCATAGCTCATTTAAAAACTTAACACATTAATCTGATACAAGGACAGCCACAGATCTGTATAGTATATTATACAAAGTGTATTTAAGCAAGCCATTTGGGATAACCCAGGAAAATTGCAGTCAGCTGATAGGGGACTTGTGCACAGGTAGCTGGTTTTGCTGTGGTCTTCTTGCCTGTTGGTAGCAGCAAAATATCACATTAACTTCATCCTTCTGGCCTCCAACTGTCCTTGTGTTTCTGGACCCTATGCTACAATGATGTCATTCTTTGATCTTTCAGTTTTACTGCCCATCTGTTGCATGAGCCTCTACTCCCTAGTTTGGAGCACAGACATATGAGAAAGAACAATCCCCCAATCAACATGCTAAACCGATTATTTCTATTAAATAATGCTTAAAATTAGGCATGGTCTAATGCTTCAGTAGATCTGGTGTAGATTCGTCATCTCTTCTAACTCTGCGTTCTCTTGCCTATGGCT
The DNA here is from genome assembly GCF_000622305.1 of Nannospalax galili. Classification (NCBI taxonomy): domain Eukaryota; kingdom Metazoa; phylum Chordata; class Mammalia; order Rodentia; family Spalacidae; genus Nannospalax; species Nannospalax galili. The sequence goes on from NW_008348089.1 coordinate 1,328,383, forward strand.
GACTTAAGAGAACAGTAAGGCACATTTCATTTGTCACTGTCTACATGTTAAAAATAAAAACAAATTAAAAGACCACAATTAATCCCCAGATCTTAATAGACAAGGAAAAAAGAAATGACTTGTGGATTTGGAATAAGCACTCTTATATAAAAATAGAATAAAAACTAAAGACGTGAACAACGAGATAAAAGAGAATGAGGAGAAAACATTGATGAGTTGTGGGGCTTTCTCGTGGCTCTGCTCAATTAAGCCAATAGTGAGCAGGACTTTGTGGTGAATGCTGCAGGCAGAATAGCAGGATGCATGTGTCGCTGCACACATCTGGCACACAGGTGTCCAAGTGGATTTTGCTATCATTCCAAAATATAGTCAGGCATTGTCTTTTTAAATGGAGAATGGTGTGAGGACCAGTGGAATTTGGTGTTAAATGTCAAGCATACAACATATTCATTTAAGTCAGAGTTACTGCCAGAGTTGCTGTTTGACATCTTTTGGAGTTAATTTTACCCAGTTGAAATGTTTAATGAAAATGAGACAAAACCCAGCTCCCCTCTCCCCTCAGAATCATATCTTCATAGGAAGAAAATAAGAATCAGGTTCTTTCTTATTTTTATTGCTGAAAAATGCCTTCTTTTCAGTTTGCAGTTACCGAAAGACGAATTCTTCATTAATTTGAAGAAATAAAATGATCAGAAAGGTCATTGATCAATTGATCACAGAGTTATTTTGAAAACAGAATTGTGAAAGCCAGGGCTGGAGTGATGACTCAGCAGTTAAGAGCACTTGCTGCTCTTGCAGAGGACTGGAGTTCAGTTCCCAGCACCCATGAGGGGCAGCTCACAACTGCCTATAAGTCCAGTTGCAGAGGAACCAATGTCCTCTTCTGGCCTTCACTGACACCTACCTGCACATACATGGCACACATACACACACACACACACACACACACACACACACACACACACACAAAACAAAGAATTCTAAAAGTCAATTCACTTCTTTTTCTCTGAACAGAATCTTTGTGATTACAGCTTCAATGCATTCTGGCTTTTCTCCCCTCCCTTCTCTTGGGTTCCATGGTACCTAGCTTTAATTCTCTCTCCTTCCCTCCCTCCCCATTCCTTCCCCTCCATTCTTTCTCATTTTGTAGTGAATATTCATCATACACAATACTATGTTTCATTATGACATTCTCCTATGTGTAGAGCATGTACTTTGATCCTACCCCTATTACCCTTCCCTCTCCTGCTGGTCCCCTTGCTCCTCCAAAATAGGTAGTACCCTCTGTACTCTCAAGTCTTTTTTTTTTTACCTTCAAACCATCAATAATGTGTATAAATATAGGCTCTGAGGAAAAAAAATTGAGGACTGTTTTACAATTTGGGCCGTTTGGGGGTACAGCAATAATAAAAAATTACCATAGTTGCCTCTAAACTGTCAAACCTGGTTTGCCAAATATAATCTCAGAGCTCCTCTCTTTCTGTGAAATTCCTGTAGGAGCTGGCTGAGTGGACATGTGCATGGCTTCCCAGAGCTAAGTCATGCCAGGATGTGGTAGGATGATAACCAGGAGACTGCATACTCCTCCAGCACAGATTCTTTGCCTTCTAGCATTAAACCAACTGTTGGTGGTTCTATGAAGCATGAGGTTGGGCACATTTGCTTCCTATAGACAGAAACTGACTCTTAACCAGACTAGTTCTCCCACCCCATGGTCTGTGCATATGTGTTTGTATGAGAGAAGAGAGAGGTTTAGGAGTGTATAAGCCTTTATAAAATGTCTTGCATTCTGTCAGTATTGTTGGTTTTACTCAGGTTCTGTTGGATTATTCTTTAAAAATAAACTTTGACTTTACAAAGGTAGTATGTGTTCATCATTGCACATCTGGAAGTTCCAAAAACCATGGAAATTTCCCAGAGATAATCATAATTAGATTTTAATTTATATTAGTCTGATGTTTTGTTGCAACATGTATGCATGCATATGGATTCAAATATTCTTATGTCAGTTTATACCATCCTACTAAAAAGATGTAGCAAATACATAAATTCTCATAATATAATACCAGTATTTTAAATTTATTTATTTGTATATTTATTTATCTTTATGTTATGTGTATGAGTGCTTTGCCTGTGTGTTTGTAAGTACACCCATATCCTGCAATGCCCAAGGAGGCTAGAAAAGGGAGTTGGTTCCCCTGGAACTGGATATATAGAAGGTTATTAGCTGTCATGTGGGTGCTGGGATCCTAACTCAAGTCCTCTGCAAGAGCATCCAGTGCTCTTAACAGCTGAGTCATCTCTTCAGCTCCAATAATATTGATATTCTAATGGAGTGTTTCATAAAAGTAATACATGTACTGTCTTATTTGAATGTCCCTACCAAACTTCATGCACAAATTCATTTTCATTATAAGGTTTTTTTTTTTTTTTTTTAAAGAGATGGAGCTGAGACCTTAAAATTCAATTAGGTCAGGAAGGTTCTGCTCTTATGAATGAATAATCTACCCATACATTAATGAATGTGGTAATGGGTGCATAGTTTGGATTTTGAATGGATTCCAAAGATCGATTGGTAAAGGAAGGACTTTGTAAAAGGATATTGTAAGTCATTTGTGGCATGTTCTTAAAGAGGATTGAGAGACCCCAGACATTCCTCTCTCTTTTGTCTCCTCGCAATTGAGAGAGCAGTGTACTCTAACACACACTTTTGTCATAGTGTGATGACTGACTTGCTTTAGGACCAAAGCGATAGGGCTACTAGTTATTGACTAAAACCTCCAAAACAGTGAGAGCGGGTAAACCCAAGCCCTTTAGAATTCCAGTGCTCAGCAGCATCTCCTGAAACTCCCCTGTTAATGCTGATTATCTCAGATATTTGTCAGAGTGAAGACCGTTGACTAACAGTGGGAGTTCATTGGACTCCTGAGAAGAGTAGCACTGTTTTCAATATCATCACATTATACTTTTTGACTGAGTTGTATGCTAAGTATTTTCAGTATTGAACTATGGAGGATAGCCTGTTGACATTTACTGTTTGGTCTAATTGTTTTCACTGCTGGTAAGAATAACAATCACTTGTTTTAGTTTTCTATATTCCCATCACTACCTTATTACCAAAGTATCTTCCATAACTATAAATGTTCTTGTTTTGGCCGGGCATGGTGGTATATACCTTTAATCCCAGCACTTGAGAGGCAGAGACAGGCAGATCTCTGTGAGTTCAAGGCCAGCCTGGTCTACATAGTGAGTGCCAGGACAGCTGGGGCTACAGGGAGACCCTGACTCAAAAAGACTGAAAAAAAGAAATTCTTGTCTTACAGAGGAATTGAAATTGAAATTCCTCTTGCTTGACTGGTCTGTGGCTGAGTTCCTGGGCCTCACCAGGCACCATCAGAAGCATCATCTGGGACCAGGTTGCTGCTCCATCTTAGTCTTCTGCAAATGGAGTCTTGCTGCTCAAACATCCTCCTGCCTCCCGGGAGGACCTCTAGGGCTCTGTGTCTCCTTTGCGCTCCTACTTTGGTTCCAAATCCTCCTTCATTCTTGTGCTTCAATCCACCTTGGAGCCCATCACAGAAGGGTCAGGTACCACCTAGGATAACTAAGGTCCTTTTTGAAATCATCTGATAGTCACTCTCTTTTCTTCTATCAATGTGATGATTGTAATGATTAGCATTTCCCATTTTTTGACATTTACTATGATTTGTTTTACAATCTACAATATACCCTACCTTAGTGAATATTCCATACTCACTTGGAAATGATGCTATAACATATTAATTTGTATTGCTTGAATCTTCCACTCAGATCCCATCACTTTTTGAAGAAAATCCCATCCATGGTCAAGAAGCAGTAATCATAGGGCTACTTGAACCTTGGATGTTATAACATTTACCTAAAATATTCCCATTGTAAATAGCATATATTTGATTTGTGGTTTATCAAGCCTACAAATCTGTGTTTCTTAGGTATATAGCCTATTTACTTAATGTACTGTTACTATCACTGTGCCTGACGCTACCTTTTCTTTAAAATAATATCAGTACATGCACACGTACACATACATACACTATGATTCATATTCAGAATTCAGAGGACAACTTGCCAAAGTTGTGTCTCTCCTTTCATTGGATGTGTCCCAGAGATCAAACTCAGGTTGTCAGGCTTTGTAGCAGGTGTCTTTACCCGCTAAGGTATCTTGCTGGCCCTTATTTCACATTTTTAATTATAAACTTCTAGATACTTTGTGTTACCCTGTGACTACAATATCTGTCTTCAATATTCTATAGCTCTTTTTTAAATAATATAGTATTTCACAACCAGGAAAAAGAACTTTATTGCAGTACAATTCCCTCTATACTTTATGACCTGTATATTCATATAATTTATTTAATAAACATAATTAGAAGAAACATTTCATTACAACAGCATTGACACATTCCATAACAATTTCCAGAGATAAGATACATCTCTTTCAAAATTGGCTGTAAATTTTTAGGTTTACAGTTGAATTAATAGAGTTATACAATATTGAACTCAGTATAAACCCTATAAGACATAAAATTGAATGATATTTTACCCTTTAAAAAATATCTCCATTTCATTTTAAAATATGCAAATATACACAAAAAAACTCATTTTTAATGCAACTCACAGTTAGATGTTTGCATATGCATCTCTAATCTCTATATATCTGATTATTAGTTAGAGACAATAACTTTCTGAGATACTTGGCACCTGAGCATGGATATAAAGTCATCGGGTATTTCAATGGTAATGTTTTTCACATCTACTAATAAACATGAAGCAAATTGTTATGCTTCTTCCTCAAATATAACTAATATTTTTATTTATTGATTTTTTTTGTGTATATTTCATATAGAACATCCCAAACAATCTTACTCATTTACATACTCACATGCCAAATGAGTATGCCTGCCCCTCTCCCCCGCCCCCCACTGGAGCCCATATACTCTGTTATCCCTGTTACTGTCCACTGTATTGTCAGCACCCCCAACTGTTCCTCAGTGCTTGTCTATCCACTGAGTCTAGTCAGCCTATCTAGAGTTCCTTGTTTTAGGAAGATCAGCTCTCCCTCATCCAGCAGCAATCACCTGCCAACATTCCTTTAGATAAGATTGGGGACTGCTGTTCATTTTCCCAATTCTATGCTGGGTTACTGTTTGGGACTCTCTTGGGCCACCCTGGCCAAAAACTCAAAGGAAGGTATCTCCTGTCTGGCACTGTTTCTTGTTATGTAGCCTTTAGATATACATATGGACTCGTAATTATATTGATCACTTTAATCTTTGGTTATACTTTCCTTTTGGGTGTTTAAGACCATGCACTTGGCTCAGATAAGCCAATTTCATTTTACTCTTAAGGTTGCTTGAGGATCTGTACTTCAGGGGTCACATGGGCTTGGGAGGAGCCCCTGACTCCTTTTTTCTTACCAGTTCCATCTTTGTGAAGATAAGTCAAAGGTCTTGTTCGAATGTGGCTGGCTTCACTTGGAAGCATGGAGGAAATGTTTCCTCTGTGTTGACCCTCCTCTTTGTAAACTGGACACTGGTTCAAGTCCATCTGGTGGGGTCTCCATGGTCTCCATGAGCAAGAGGAGAGGTGAGTCACCAAAGTTACAGGATATTTTGAGAGATGCTCCATAGTCTCCTGGAACATAGTTGACCTTGGAAGGCAAGGAGCAAAAACTGTCTTTATATCCATCTGACCAAATTAGTATAGGCCTCAAAGTCTAGCTGTTAAACATGCAAGAAGGTTAGTTCCACCAATCTGGTACTTTTAATTACCATGTGCTATGTAGATAAAGCTTGGGCAAAGACAAACAGTTCTTA
>NW_008348089.1:1334435-1334854 GCF_000622305.1 Nannospalax galili
CCTTTCTCCTATGGTCCCATGTCTCTTGAGATCCTTCTTTCCCTTCATCCCAAGTTTCCTTGTATAACCCTCCCTCCCCTCTTCCCTTAAAATAACCCCGTTTTTATCTACATCTCCCTTAATGACACCTGTTTCCTACTGTTCTTCACTTTCAGGTTCTTTCTTTTCCTTTACCTCCCTGGGTCCTTTTCATTGTGCTGGTTCTTATAGTTATGACTGGATACATATGCACGTATAAGGATTTGGTGCTAGGATCCACATATGAAGGAAAACATACATCGTTTCTTTTCCTTAGTCTGTGTTACTTCATTTAGTATAACAGTTTCTAGTTCCATCCATTTACCTGCAAATTTCATGATTTCATCTTTCTTTACTGCTGAGTAAAACTCCATCGTATATATGAACCACATTTTCATTAT
>NW_008348089.1:1334933-1336120 GCF_000622305.1 Nannospalax galili
AGATATTGTGAAATGAGCAGCAACAAACATGGATGTACAAGTGTCTCTGCAATAGGATGAGTTCTTTGGGGATATGCCAAGGAGTGGTATAACTGGGTCAAATGGTAGGTTCATTTGTAGTTTTTTAAGAGTTCGCCACACTGCTTTCCATAGGGGCTGCACAAGTTTGCAATCCCACCAGATGTGGATGAGTGTTCCCCTTTTCCCACATCCTCTCCAACATTTGGAATCATTTGTTCTCTTGATCTTAGCCAGTCTGATTGGGATAAGATGAAATTTTGAAGTGGTTTTAATTTGCATTTCCCTAATTATTAGAGATTTTGAACACCTTTTAAAATGCTTCTTAGCCAGCTTTAATTCTTTTTTGGAGAACTCTCTGTTCAGCTCCTGAGCCGATCTTTTAATTGAGTTACTTCATTTCTTGATTCTTTGTTTTTTGAGTTCGTTATATATTCTGGATGCTAAACCTCTGTCAGATGTGTTGCCGGTGAAGATTTTCTCCCATTCTGTGGGTTTTCTTTTTCACTTCCTTGGTTGCTTCTCTTGATGTACAGAAGCTTTTTAGTTTAAAGAGGTCCCATTTGTTGATTCTCGACCTTGCTTCCTGAGCTACTGATGTCCGGTTTAGAAAATCCTTTTCTACACCTATGTCTTGTAGGGTTTTGCCAATATTTTCTTCTAACAGTTTGAGAGTTTCAGGCTTCACATTAAGGCCTTTGATCCATTTGGAGCTGACTTTTGTGCAGGGTGAAAGATAGGGGTTTAGTTTCATTCTTCTAAAGGTGGAGATTCAGTTTTGCCAGCACCATTTCCTGAACATTCTCTCTCCTCCAGTGAATGTTCTTGACCCTTTGTCAAATATCAGGTGGCTGAAATTGCATGTACTCATATTTGGGTCTTCAATTTTGTTCCATTGATCTATGGGTCTATTTTTGTGCCAGTACCATGTTATTTTTATGATTATAGCTCTGGTATAGTAATCCCCCTGGCATTGCTCTTAGTGCTCAGGGTTGTTTTGGCTATTCCAGGTCTTTTGTGCTTCCATATGAGTCTTAGGATGTTTTTCTGCCAATTCTGTGAAAAATGTCATGGGGATTTTGATTGGCATTGCATTGAATCTATAAATGACTTTTGGTAGGATGGTCATTTTACAATATTAATTCTTCCAATACATGAACATGGGAGGT
>NW_008348089.1:1336226-1359904 GCF_000622305.1 Nannospalax galili
TTTTTTATTTATGTGGCTATTGTGAAGGGGAGTGTTTCCATGTGCTCTTTCTCTGATTGCTTGTTATTGGTATATAGAAAGGCTACCTCTTTTGTAAGTTAATTTTGTAACCTGCCACTTAACTGAACTTGTTAATAATTTCTAGGAGTTTTCTGATGGAATTTTTGCAGTCTCTTAGATATAGTATCATATCATCTGCAAAAAGGGATAATTTGATCTCTTCTAATTATTACTCCTTTAATTTCCTTCTCTTGTCTTACTGCTCTTGCAAGAGTTTCAAGCATTTCTATGTTAAAAAGGAGTGGAGACAGTGGATAGCCTTGTCTGGTTCCTCATTATAATGGGAATGCTTTCTGTTTTTCTTCATTTAGAGTGATGTTGGCTGTGGGTTTGTTGTATATAGCTTTAATTATGTTGAGGCATGTTCCCTACAGTCCAATTCCCTCTAGGACTTTGAACATAAATGCATGTTGAATTTTGTCAAAGGCTTTCTCTGCATCTGTTCAGATGACCATGTGGTTCTTGTCTTTGAGTCCATTTATATGATTTATGGCATTTATTGCCTATGTATATTGAACTATCCTGCATCTCTGAAATGAAGATGACTTGTTCCTTTTGGGTGATCTTTATGATATGTGTCTGTATACAGTTTGCAAGTATTTTGTTGAGAATTTTTGCATCTATGTTCATTAAAGATAGGGGTCTGTAGTTTTCTTTTTCAGTTGTATCTTTACCTGGCTTTGGTATTAGAGGGATTCTGGCTTCATAGAAGGAATTTGAACATTCTCCCTCAATTTTTTTTCTTTTTGAATAAATTAAGTACTATTGGATATAGGTTTTCTTTATATGTCTGGTAGAATTCCGGTGTAAATCCATCTGGTCCTGGGCATTTTTTTAGTCATGAGGTTTTGTATTAGTGTTTCAATTTCTTTATGTGTTATGGGTCTGTTTAAGCTGTTGACCTCTTCTTGGTTTAGTTTTGGTGGTTCCCATGCTTTTAGATACTTGCCCGTTTGTTTTAGGTTTTCAAATTTGGTAGCATATAGATTTTTAAAGTATTCCTTTAAAACGATCAGGATCTTTTTGGTGTCTGTTGTGATGGTTCCCTTTTCATCTCTGATTTTGTTAATTTGGAGGTGCTCATTCTTTCTTTTAGTTAATTGTGCTAGTGCCTGTCAATCTTGTTTATTTTTTCAAAGGACCAGACCTTGGATTCATTGATTCATGTATTGTTTTCTTTTTTCTATTTCATTAATTTCTGCTCTGATTTTTGTTATTTCTTCTTGTCTGCTGGGTTTGGGTTTCATTTGTTGTTGCTTGTCAAGTGTCTTGAGTTGAAATGCTAGGTCATGTATTTGTGTTATTTCTGATTTTATTTATTATTTTTATTTTATGTTTATGAGTATATTGCCTGCATGTATGTGACTGCACCCATGTCAGGAAAAGCCACAGAGGTCAGAAGAGGGCTTCAGATTCCCCTGGAACTGGAGTTAAGGATGGCTCGTAGCCACCATGTGGGTGCTGGGAATCAAACCCGGGTCCTCTGCAAGAGTAGTTAGTGCTCTTAACCACTGAGCCATCTCTCCAGGCCCTCTTTCTGATTTTTTAATGAAGGTACTTAGAGCTATAAACTTCCCTCTAAGGACTGCTTTCAACATGTCCCAGAGGTTTTGTTTTGATGTATTGCCCATTTTATTTAGTTCCAGGAATATTTTTATTTCTTTCTAAGTTTCTCCTTTGACTCATTCATCATTCAGGAGTGTGTTGTTTAATCTCCATGTGTTCATGTAGTTACTAGGGTTTCTTCCAGTGTTGATTTTAAGCTTTACTGCATTGTGGTCTGATAGAATGCATGGAATTATTTCAATCTTTTTGCATTTCTTGAGGCTTGTTTTGTGCCCCAGTATATGGTCAATTTTGGAGAAAGTTCCATGGGGCTTTGAATAGAAAGTGTATTCTTTGGTGCTTGAGTGGAATATTCGGTAGATGTAGTTTAGGCCCATTTGAATTATGGTATTGTTTAATTTACATGTCTCTCTGTTAATTCTCTGTCCTGTTGACCTATCGAATGGAGACAATGGGGTATTGAATTCCCCTACTGTTAATGAGTTAGGATTAATCTGGGTCTGAAAGTCCTGTAGTACTCTTTTTATGAATTTGGGTGCACCAGAGTTTGGTGAATATATGTCCATCTTTGTAATATCTCCTTGGTCAATTGGTCTTTTGATCAGAATGAAGTGGCCCTCTTTATCTCTTCTGATTAGTTTTAGTTTGAAGTCTATTTTGTCATTTATTAGAATTGCAACACCTGCTTTTTTCTTAGCGCCATTTACTTGGTGTATGTATTTTTCCATCCTTTCACCTTAAGGTAGTGGCTGTCCTTGAAAGTGAGATGAGTTTCTTACACACAACAAAAAGATGGGTCTTGTTTCTTAATCCATTCAATTAGTTTGTGTCTTTTGACTGGGGAGTTCAGTCCATTGATGTTAAAGTTATTCATCAAAAATGTGTTCAGATTCCTGTCATTTTTATTTCTGTTCACATTCTTGGTGTAGCTGTGCATTTCCACAGTTATACCTTCATTAACTTTCTTTCTGTAACCCCTTGGGTACAGTTGTTCCTTTCTTCAACTCTTTGTATTGCTTCACCAACTGTCTGAAGGGCTGGTTTTGTGGACATGAATTCTTTCAGCCTTTTTATGTTGTAGAAGATTTTTCTTTCCCCTTCAACTATAATAGACATTTTGGCTAGGTAAAGTAATCTGGGTTGGCATCTGTGGTCATTTAGAACTGGGAATATTTTGATCCAGGCTCTTTCTGGCTTTCATAGTTTGCCCTGAAAAGTCAGCCGTAATTCTAATGGGTTTTTCTTTATATGTGATTTGTTGTTTTTCTTTTGCAGCTTTCAGTATTCTCTCTTTGTTCTGTATATTTAGTGTTTTTACTGATGTTCTGTGTAGAGTTTCTTTTCTTCTGGTCCTGTCTGGTATTCTAAATGCTTCTTGTATTTGTATGGGCATGTCTTTCTTTTATTTTGGGAAATTTTCTTCTACAATTCTGTTGAACATCTGGTCCATATCGTTATCCTGATAGTCTTCTCCTTCCTGTGTGCCTATGATTTGCAAATTTGGTCTTCTTATGGTATCACACAATTCCTGCTTATTCCATTCTTGTGTTTTCTTTAAAATTTTCATAATCTTTGCTTGAGTATTCTAATTCATCCACTTTATCTTCCAGTCTTGATACTCTGTTTTCCATTTCATTCATCCTATTGGTGAGGCTTTCTCCTATCACTTCTAATTGGCTTATTGAGTGTTTCACTTCCTTCATCATTTCAACCTGATTATTCTCCAATATTTTTAACTCTTTTGAATTCATTCAGAAGTTTATCCCTATCTTCTTTCAGTTCTTTGATTTCTTTGTGTGTTCTTTAAATTCACTGAATTCTTTTATCATGTTTATAATTGTTCTTTTGAATTGCATGTCCTGTGTTATCCCTAGGATGTTCTCATTGTATTCCTCTAGAGGACTGTTGGTACTTGGTGGGGATATATTATTTGGATTTTTCATGTTATTTTGACATGTGGATTTCTTTTGTAGTTTCTGATTCTTGTGTGAGACTCAAGCCTTCCTTTCTTGAGTTTTGGTCTGCTTCTTTTTATAAACTTTGTGTGTATTTGTGGTTTACTTGTTGGGCATGAAAAGCTGGTTGATCTAGGCTTCAGGTTTTCTCTTTTGATTTTATATTGGAGGGGCCACATTGTTTTTGTCTTCCTGCTCAGGAGTTCTCACTGAGGCCTATGTTGGATGAGGATCAGATGATCTCAGGCTTTCTTCCAAGGTTTGGATCCCTCCAGGAAAGATGCTGGTCCCAGGAAGAGATGCCACCCTGAGATACAAAGGGAGGTAGGGATTGGAAGAGGCCTGAGGGCTCCTTGAGACTAGAGGGAGGAATTGGGTTGGTCTGGATGCAAATGATCAGGAAACAGTGAGGAGTCTGGGCCAAGAGGTCAGTTCTGAGGTCTGGGTTGCCAAAACAAGAAATGTGCCAGTGCCTCTGCTAGGGGGAGATATGGGGTTGGGGAGCTGGGAGGGTGAATGAGGCAACCTCTGTATTCTTTTTATTCCATGTTTTTAGTCTATAAGTCTCAAAACTCTTCAGAGGAAATGCTTTGAATTTTTTTCCCCTTTAGTATAATGTAGGCTGTGGATGTGTTGTATGTTGCCTTTATTGTGTTGAGATGTGTCTCCCTTGTTTCTAGATTATCCAGAAAAAATTTTAAAATATTTTATTTTTTTATGTATATGTGTATATTGCCTGCATGTAGGTAAGTGCACCCATGCTGTGCAATGCCCAGAGAACAGAAGAGGCCTTCAGATACCCTCGAACTGGAGTTATGGGCAGTTGTTAGCAGCCATGTGGGTTCTGGGATTCAAACCCGGGTCTTCTGCAAGAACAGTGTGTATTCTTAACCGCTGAACCATCTCTCTAGCCATGATTATCCAGAAATTTTATCATGAAGTAGTATTGGATTTTGTCAAAGTTCTTTTCTACATCTAATAAGATGATCATGTGGTTTCTGTCCTTGAGTCTGTTTATGTGGTGGGTTACATTTATGGATTTATGTATGCTGACCCATCTCTGCATCTCTGACTGAAGCCAAGTTGATCATAGTGGATTTTTTTCTTTATTTTATTTTTTAATATTTTTATTGAACTTTTGTAATTTCATACAACAATTCTTAATCAAATTTAGACCCTGTCCCCCATCTATGCCATCTCCATCTCCCCACTGAGCCTCATGTATTCCGCCATACGTGGTAAGTCCTATTCATTCAGGCATTTGTACTTAAATGTCCTTCAGTGTAAATGCATCCACAGGAGTCTCGTCAGCCCATCTAGTGATAATATTTAAGTCATAGTATCCCCAACCCAGCAGCAATCAGTCTCGAATAGTTCTCAGTCTAGCGGTGGCCCACCACCTATTTCTCTCCTCCCCTTTGGGCCCTTGTTTATTGAGTTGACATAGGTCCTGTGCTCGTTGCCACCATTGTCACAAGTTCACATGTGGGAGCTTCCAGTGGCCTAGAAGCCTCTGCTTCCCTGGGTTCATGCTTTTACAATCTTTCTGACCCCTCTGCAATGGTCCCTAAGCCACGGGTGGACAGAAGGTCACAATTGGCCAAGTTTTAAAGAATAAGAGACTGTAGGGTGGATATTTTTTAATGTGTTCTTGCATTCAGTTTACAAGTATTTTATTGACTTTTTGAATCTATATTCATCAGAAAGATTGGCCTTTAATTTTCTTTTTTCATTGGGTCTTCGTCTTGTTTGGGTATCAAGGTAATACCAGGCTCATAAAACAAATTTGAAAGTGTTCCTTCCTTTTCTATTTTAAAGAATAATTTAAGGAGTATTGTACTAGCTCTTCTTTGAAGACCTGGTAGAATTATACAATGTATCTATATGGCCCTGGTATGTTTTTGGTTTTTTGAAGCAAAGTTGAAGATTTTGTTAAAGACAAACTTTAAATTTTTTCAGGTTTTTAGAATACCATATAGGAGTTCAGTGTATTTACATCATTTCCACCTCTAGAATTCATAATCTTTCTATAACTATTATTGCTACATATATATATATATATACACATATCTAGAACATACTGAGTACGTTTAGTGTTGTTGGTATGAACACATGTTTAGGGCTGACCACTTGGGACCGGATAACCTAACAAAGGGTTTGTCCCTGGAGAAAACTGATTCTTCCTCCCTCAGTGGCCATTGACTACCCATTGCTCTTTATCTAGGAGTGGGGCCTTGTGAAATTTCCCTCATCCAGATTGGCATGTCAACTGATGTGGTCATTATGTAGGTTTTGTGCAGGCAACCATATTGTGGACATGACAAGAATGCTGTACACTTCATTCATTTAAGAAAGACATCATGTTATAAAAGACACACAGAATATGCAAACAGAGAAAATATAAACTTGTTTTATGATGCAGTGATAACCATTATATCAAAACATGAAACGAATGTTATAGGAGAAGAAAATTGCAAGACTACCTTATTGATGAGCATAGTTCAAAATAAATCTAGTAATATATAAAAGGCTAATATGTCACTGGGTGTTTCTTTACAATTTTTTGAATGCTTGTGCATTTTCTGCAGAACATCTTAATCATCCTTATACCCCCTTCCTTATTGGCACCCTCACATAATGCCCCCCCACTGGAATTCATACATTCTGTCATTTGTGTTAAGGCCTATAGGGTCAAGTTAGTATCCTCAGACATTCCTCAGTGCAGGTTCATCCACTGAGGGCTAGTCAGCCTATCTAGAGTCCATTCCTTTAAGAAGATCAGCTTTTCCTCAACCAGCAGTAATCATCCGTAAAAAGTTCTTTGGCTAAGATTGGGGCCTGCTGCCCATTCCACAGGTCTATGCTCATTTTTTTTTTTTTTTTTCTGATTGAGCCATTCAGCATGAGTCTTGGGCATGCTGTCACCATTGTTGCAAGATCATAAGAGAATGCTCCCAGAGGTCTGAAAGTGTCTATACTTTCAGTGTCTGCTTGAGTTTTCATGGGTCTTGGGTATGCTGACACCATTGCTGTAGGTTCATATGATCAAGGTTCCAAGAGTCTGCAGGACTCTATTTCCATATGGTCATGCAACTCCTCCCTGGTTCTTGAAATCTTTCTGTCCCCCTCTTCTATAGTGGTCCCTGAGCCCTGGGTGGGTGGAGTTTAAAATAGGAGTTCTGTCCAAGGACCCATACTCTGCAGATTCTTTATCTCTATGCTTTGACCATTTGTGTCCTTTTGTGTTCATGGCACTCTGTTGCATGAGGGAGCTTCGTTGATGAGACTTGGGAGATGCATTGGTGTTCTCTCTACCCCTTGTTTCACTATGTTCCATGAGCCTAATGTGTAGAGGTTCCTTTGCAGATGTGTCACTTAGGCTTGGGCAATTCACAGACAATTTCTGTGTGTGACCAGTAGTAGAACTCTGTAGGGAGGGTTAGACAGGGAGAGAGGGAGGAGAGATAAATAATGCCTAGCTAGTGGCAAACCAGGGGAAATCATATTAGTACAAAAACCTACTGAAAATTGCACATACAGCTCTATATGAGTCCATGTGTTCAGCCAAAGGCTACATAACAAGAAATAATGCCAGACAGGAGAAACCCACCTTTGAGTTGTTGGCCAGGGTAGCCCAAAAGACTCCTAAAATTTCATAGGCTATTGTCACAGCCCTTGATTGCCTCCCAGACTTGAAGGTAAGACCCTATTCCTGAAGACACAGCATACTTCAGACACAGGACTTGGAACAATGGAGCTGGAACTGACCTGGAAGCCACCTCCCCTGAAAGCTAGCTCTCATAGTTTTGGAGGACACTAAGGGAGAGCATCAAGTGATGGTCCAACCCCAGCTTTAAGGCCTACTAACCAAAATAATGACCAGCACAGCAAACTATATTGGGGCAGTAGTGGCAGATTTATTTTGGGGGTAATCAACAGATACCTAATTGGACTTAAAGTTCACTTGATGGGAAGAAACTCATGAGTGACACTGTAAACATAGCCAAATACACGTGGCTGGAGAGGTCATAGATCTTAGAGAAAACCTCCGTTCTGTCACATGTCTCTTACTATGTGAAAAATATGGATCCTTACATTTACAGACAAGTACTCATCAAAGAAGTTTCTTTTGTTTTTTGTTTTTATTTAAGATGGACATTTTAAAATTACTGCTTCTATCTTATTGGTTGCTATGGGTCTATTTAAATTGTTTATCAGATCTTGGCTTAATTTTGGTAGATCAAACATAACTAGAAATTTATCTTAAAGATTTTTCCAGGTTGATGAACTATTAAAATGTTCTTATAATTCTCTAAATTTCTTTAGTATTTGTTGTAATATTTTCCTTTTTATTTTTGATTTTATTAATTTGGGTCCTCTCTTTCTTTTGGTTAATTTGACTAAAGGTTTGTTAATGTTGTTAATTTTTTCAAAGAAACAATTCTTTGTTTCATTGATTCTTTGCATTGTTTTTTCACTTCTATTTCATTAATTTCAGTCCTGATATTATCTCTTCCTGTCTATTCTAAGGCCTTCAGTTGCATCATTAAGCTATTGATATGAGATCTCTCCAATTTTTTTTCATGTATGCAGTTAGTGCCATAAATGTTCCTCTTAGGACTGCCTTCATTGTGTCACATATATTTTGACATGTTGTGTTTTTATTTTCATTCAATTCTAGAAATTTTTAAAATTTCCACCTTGATTTCTTTCTTGATCCAGTTTTCATTTGGTACTGTGCTATTCAGTTTCCATGATTTTGTAAACATTCCCTCATTTCTATTATTATTTATATCCAGCTTTATGCCTTTGTGGTCAGATGGCATAGCAGATGCTATTTCAATTTTTCCAATATTGTGGTCTAATATATGATCAACTTTAGAGAAAGTTCCATGTGCTGATGAAAAGAGAGTATATTCTTTGTTGCTTGGGTGGAATATTCTATAAATGTCTGCTGGGTCTGTTGTTGTCATTTAAGTCTAGGGTTTCTCTATTCCGCTATTGTCACCTATTTATTGGTGAGAGCAGAGTACTGAAGTCATCCACTACCTCTGTGTTGGAGTCGATCTGTGATTTTAAATCTAATATTGTTTCTTTTCTGAAATTGGATAGTACTATGTTTGGTGCATATGTGTTTAAGATTATAATATCCTATGATGTCTCCTTCCCTAGTACTTCTGACTAGCTTTAGTTTGAAAATGATTTATCAGCTATTCGAATAGCTATGCATGCTTGTTTCTTTGTTCCATTTGCTTGGAATACCCACTTCCATCCTTTTACCCTAAGGTCAATCCTTTAGGTCCTTTTACCCAAGGACCTAAAGTCAATCATTAAGAATAATGTGGATTTATTGGAGGCAGCAAACTGATGGCTCTTGTTTTCTAATCCAATCAGTCAATCTGTATCTTGAAGAATTGAGACCTATGGGTAATGGGTCACAGGCCACAGGACAGAACCTATTATGATTATTCTGATAAATAGACATTGTATTAAACTGACTCATAATGACATATTTTTATACGCATAGATTAGCGCATCTCTTAAGCTCTCCTCAGAGAAGTTTCTTCTTGCAGCAGATGATAATTAACAAAGAGACCCACAATTGGTCAGCGTGTAGAGAATAAGAGAGTTCAGACTGCTCAGCCCTAGATGAGACACTTAGATCACACCTTCTCTTCTCAAGTCTCAGGGATCATTGAAGAAGAGGGAGTGGGAACATTGAAAGAACCAGAGATGGTGCATGAGTACAAGGAAACCATGTTGTCTGAACAAAACAAGGTAGTTGCACATATGAACCCACAGTCCTTGTGACAGTATGTACAAGGCCTGTGCAAATCCAAGCCAGACGAAAACTCTGCATGGATATTTAGTCACACAAAAAACCCCAGCCCTAGCTGAGTATCTACTGGCCACTGATAACTCCTCAAAGAGGGAGACTCAGTTTTCTTTAAGGGTATGACACTTAGTATGTTGGCCACACTCCAGAGGATGAACCTACAACCAAGAACATTTGGAGGATCATAGGTTAGACTGAGTAGGCCTTTAAAAATAATAATAGAGGACATGGATTTGGGGGGTAGTAGGGTGGGGTTGGAAATGAGGAAGGGAGTCTGAATATGATCAAAACACACTGTATGAAATTCTCAAAGAATCAATTAAACTATCTAAAAATTCTTCATAAATTCAGACTTCTGTTGCAACCAGAACTTTTAGATGGTATATGCTGTTGTTGAATTACTATAACTTGAAGGATTTCTCTCTAGTTGTTCAAATGAAGCAAAAGTAATGAATTTTGTTTCTAAGTAATTTTGCCTTTGTATCTATTAAGGGATTCTTTCAGTCTTCTCTCATATACATATTAAAGTATTGAATTATGTTAATATACTATCTTAATATACTATCTTAACTTATATTAGTCTTGCATTCATTTGTAATAAAACAATGTGCCATGTTGTATATTTGTTTATATATTACTGAAAATAAACAGTGGACCTGGGTGCACGGACCTTTAATCCCAGCACACAGGAGGCAGAGGCAGGTGAATGTCTATGAGATCCAGGCCAGCCTGGTCTACATAGGGAGTTCTAGGATAGCTGGGACTGTAAGAGGCCTTGTCTTAAAAAATCTTTGCTAATATTTTGCTTAGTATTTTTTATGCTTGTGAATGATATTTACTTGTAATCTGTCTCATCCTGTTTACATCTGGTTTTCTACTTATAAAACTAATGCCATAAATTTGGGAGTATAAGATTTTATTGATTATATGCTCAGTAGAATTTATAAAATTTAACTAAAAGATTTTCCGTTGTTGTTGTTGTTGTTGTGGTGGTGGTGGTGGTGGTGGTGGTGGTGGTGGTGATGGTGGTGGTAGTGGTGACAGGATCTTACTTTGTAGGCTTGCCTGGCCTGAACTCGCTATATAGACCAGGCTGGCCTTAAATTCACAGAGATCTGCCTGCCTCTGCCTCACAAGTGCTGGGATTAAAGGCATGTGCCAGCATGCCTGTCCTCTAAAGCTTTTCTGGATATAAGTTTTTATGATCGGGCAGATTCCTAGCTCTTGGTGGTAGGACAATAAATGTCTTTGACACTATTCCAGGCCAGTTTTAACTAGTTATATTTTTCCCTAGGCAATTTCCCAGAATGTCTGCTATGTTCTCAATTTATTTATGACAGTTTTTAAAGTTGGACCTGTTTTTGTTATTTTTAAACTTTAACTTCCTCATTTCCTGTGTGATTGAGCTTAGACTGTGTGTCTATCATAAAAACCAAGTTTTGTGTACATCCTCAATTCCCTGGCTCCCTCTTCTATCACATAGGAATGGTAAAATCTCAGACCTGATTATGCACAAGCCATCTACTTTATGAGTGTTATATTTAAATGTAATGGTGCTGACTGGGTGTGCTTTCAATTTATTACAGCAACCCTTAAGTAATTCACCAGGACACAGCAATCTTTCTACATTTCCACAGTCAATTGCATACTCCGTTCTCCGGAAAACACATTCACACCTTTTTTTCTCCTCAAATCATCAGGCACACATAGTGGATAATCTTACCTCTTTTTTTTCACTGAATAAAGAGATAGCAGTAATAACAGAATGGCCCAGTTCCTGCTAGTTTCTGATATTCCTGCATCTCTTGCTGTTAGGCTTTCCCTTCCCTTTCCAGTGGGTAGACCATGGATGTGCCTATGTGGTAACAATTCTACATTTGTTCATTGAATCTCAGTCCCCTTACTAGCTTAAAATCTGCCTCTGTAGTCACCTTCACCCCCCACCCCCAGCATTCAGATCCCCTTGTCAGTTTCACTACAGCATGTGAACAAGCTGTTCTTAACTGCCTAGAGCTAAGGCATCACCATAGCATAGCACTGTGAGACACAGATGCAGGATGCACGACCAAAGGTGTGCTAAGGTATCAGCATATCCCACAGTGCTTGCCCTCAAACATCTATGGGTAGTCCTGGAGAGATAAGGAGAGAAGACCTGAAATAACTGTGGCGGCTTAAATGAGAACTGTACCCTATACGTTAAGGTGCTTGAACACTAGGTTCCCATTTGGTGGTGCTGTTTGGGGGAGGTTATGGAATATTTAGGACATGAAGACTTGCTGGAGGAAGAAGTCACTGGCGGCTAGCTTTGAGAGTTTATAATCTCACCCAGTCCCTGCTTCCAGCCTGCTCTCTCAGTTCCTGTGAGCTATTGAGATGTGATCTCTCAGTTTACTAAGCCTGCTGCTTCCTGACATGCCTTCTTCCCTCCCCGCCTTCCCTCTAGAACCACAGGCCAAAAGGAACTCTTCCTTCAATTAACTGCTGTTCATCATGGTAATTTATAAAAGTAACGAATATGGCAGGCTCTGTTTTTATGTTTCTGGAAATATATAATTTTAGACTTACAGAAAAGAGTAATGCTTTCAACAAACACAGTGTGATCACCTGCATATCTGCACAAGAATTTTATAAAAGGAACTTGATTTCTTACCATTTAAATATTCTGTTACTTTTGTTAAAAGTCAGTTGATAATAAAGACTGATTCTCAGTTTTTCAGTTATATTTGATTGACATATATATGTGTGGTGTTGTCCTAATATTGCATTGTCTTTATTACTGTGGTAGATATGCTTGAAATTAGGTGGTATAAGACTATTGTCTGTTTTAAAAATTATTCTAGTTGTTCTAGGTCCTTTATTTTTCTATACATATTAAGACTAGTTTATTCAGTTTAATTTTTGTTTTCTTAATATTAAATATTTATTTATTTTATGTGTATGAGTGTTATGCCGTATGTATGTAAGTGCACCCATATCTTGCAATGTCCACAGAGGCCAGGTGTCAGATCCTCTGGAATGGAGTTATAGACGATTGTTAGTCATCATGTGGGTCCTGGGATTCAAACCTGGGTCTTCTGCAAAAGCAGCCAGTGCTCTTAACCAATGATCCAACTCTCCAGCCCCATAGTTTATCCTGTATAAAAATAACACAACTCTATTTTTTATAAGATTGTGTTGAATTATAAATTAATTCTAATAAAATTGCTCTCCTGATAATACTGTATATTCTACTCCTTGAATATATATTCTTTATGTCTTTTGATCTTTAATTTCCTTTTACAGTGTTGTTCTTCAGTTACTTCAAAATATTAAAATTATTTTGTTATGTTTAATCTTAGAGTCTCTTTGAGGGCATTTTGAGTGAGATCACTTAAAAATTTTTTCATACAAATTTACAGAAATTAATTTTTAAATATTGATCATGTACCCTGTTGCCTTGCTACATTCATTTATTTGCACTAATTTTTAAATTAGTTTTTTGGCATGTAAATTCCTTATGAGTTTCAAATGCAGGGTCATATTGTAACAGTGGCCATGAAGGAGAGAATATACTCTAAAGAGAAATACTTGAGCCCCTTCAGGTATCAGAATATTGAAATAATGAATCCCAAATAATTAAAATTTCCTAGAAGTCCCTGCTAGGGGAAAGGAATGGCTGAAGGCTTGGCACTAGCCAGAAAAGGAACTTACCCAGCTGAAGCTCTGATTGCTCATCTCCTTTGAAATTAGCATATTCATATTTCCTGGCTTTTGTTTCATCTTTTCTATAAAATTATGACACTGCTCCAGAAAAGGTGAAGAAAAGCTAGGCATCTTTCTTGTTAGGGGAATTGCTGCCCTCAAATTAGGCACCAGAGACTGAGTGGAGAATTGTGAGATTGTTTTTCATGCAGGCAAAGACCCAGGAGAGTAATCTCCAAAGCTTAAGCACCAGGCAGCAGTTTCTTACAACATTTGTAGACAATCCAGTGTCATTCCAGATCCATTCAGCCATTGGAGGTTTGAACTTCTGCCTATATAACTGCAGGCCAGACACAGGGGTCACAGGAGTCACTGGCCTACATGACAAGAGACCATGAACTGGAGTTTCAAGAAGGCAGGATGTTTACAGAAGCAAAAGCAAAGGTTAAACATGCAGCTGTTTCCTTAGGCAAGCATGGGGCTATTTCTCAAGATAAGGCGTTTATAACTTTGATTTTTTCACCCAGCTCTAGGTTTTTCCATCTCATTTTCTCTCCAGTTTGTCCAAATTTAAGATAAATCCATTTTCTTTTACTAATTTCCATTTTCTATTTTCTTTTGCGATAAAAGGAATCTACCCAGTGACTTTAAGACTCTCAGTGCAAATTTGTGACTGACCAGAGTGTTGGGGACCCCTGCTGTGTAAAGTAGCAGTCTCTCCATGTCCAGATAGCCCACAGGGCTCGACGTTCTATGCAGAGACTCCTTTTATCAGCAGGGTGCCTTCCTACTCTCTTCCTGACTCATCTTTGAAGTAGCCGTCACAGAAACATGGCCTCTGGCTCTGAAACTGCCAGGTTTTCCTGTGTGATAATCAGGCCATGTCTGGCAGCCTGGCAGAAGCCCACCACCACATGTAAATAGGGCATCCTGAAAGCACCTATCCACTAAGGCTTTTGCCACTGCCCCCACAGTATAAATATCCTGGTTTCCCTTTAATAAAGAGAAGTTGCATCAGGAGCTGTGTCTGAAGCTGTATCACTAAGCCCTGCATCTTCCCTGAGGGAGCTGTCCCTTCGCAAGCAACGACTCACGAAGACTCAGCTTTCGCCATCCTGCACCTCCCCTCGTGACCCGGCAGCTGACGGATCTCGAACCTAGATTGGGACGGAACCCGCCGGGGCAGCTGACAGCGGCCCTCTAGAGCCGCCAGCCCCGGTAGCAGAGAGCCTCAGCAACGCGATGTGCAACATGCGTGCACCCCATCAACGCGGCGCGGGAGAGACAGGCGCCAGCCAGCAGCTGGCATTCCGCGAAACCCACTCACCCATATCTGGTGCCCAACGTGGGGCCTCTGAGCTCCGCACCAGCCAGCAGCTGGTGCCCCCGGAAACGCAGAATTCGTGAGTATCTCTCCCACCAGGAGAGCAACACAAATCTCTTTTTTTTCCTTCATCTCCCATCAGGAGACTAAAAAGGCAGCTGTGCCCCCAAGCCTCCCCACTCGTGGGGCCTGGCAAATCTCTTCTAATTTCCTCCTTTTGTTTCCAGTCTAGAGTCTTCGTGTGAGGACGTTAAAGACGGAAAGGCAACTGAAGCTTTCTGGTCAGGGCTACTCCCTGACGTCAGCTGAAGGCCTCTCTGCCCCCTAACGACCTCCGACCGCCTGCACAGGTGTAGACAAAAGACCATCTATCTATACATCTTTCTAATATAAAAACCTGGTTTCTTTCATCTCCCATCAGGAGACTAAAAAGGCAGCTGTGCCCCCAAGCCTCCCCACTCGTGGGGCCTGGCAAATCTCTCTTTCGTCTCCCATCAGGAGAATAAAAAGATAGCTGCGCCCCCAAGCCACCCCACTCATGGGGCCTGGCCGTTTCTCTTTTCTCTTTTCCTCCTTCTAAAATTAAACTTCCCTAATTGGTTTTGTTATCCTGCCCCCCAGGGCATGCAAGCCACAGCTAAAAGCAGTTAGGTGAGAATTTAAATTAACTAGCCCCTGTGGAGCACCTGAAGGCTCAAGGTGGCTCAAGATTTAAAAGTGCCATTTTTTTTTTTCTGCAGTCTAAAGGCTAGTGCCAGTCAGAACGTTCCAATCCCTTAGTGTCAGGCTGCTACAGGAACGTTAAACACTAAGCCTTTTATAATGGGTAATTCAACATCACGTCAGAAAAAACTCCAAATTCGTTCCCTTAGAGCCTTACTTAAATCAAGAAAACTTAAGATCTCCCAAAAAGAAAGCTTAAAATTTTAGAATGAAGTATATCAATTTGCGCCCTGAATCCTGTCAGCAGACATTTCTGATCCAGAGGTCTGGACTAGCACCAGAGGATGGAATGCAGGGGACGCCTCAGTTGCTGGAAGAGTTTCTTTGGTTCTTTAGCCTTTTGTTGTGATTTTCCTATAAAAGCATATTGATGAACTGGTTATGGAAAGGGGTTTTAAATTTATTTTTTAATCTGGCCTTGTTTGGAAGGAGTACTCTAGGTATTCAGCTTTCTGATGTGGAGCTCCTGGTAAACACTTGTGGTGCAGACCTTGATTTGTTTAATAATTTTGGCACTAACTGTAAAGAAAATACCTTTTGAAGTACTTCAACATTGAGGGTATAGTACTGGTTGTGGCTAGGGTGACAACCTGGCCTGGAGCAGATGAAAGTTGGGAAAGGTGGTGTTAACTATCCCTAGGGAGTATGTGAGGTAGCTGGTAGCTCCAGTATCTCTCAGCTTAGGGGATAGCAGTGGTATTCAGGTTCTAAGTGGCTTCTAAGATGTTGGGTACAGATTTTCATTAGACTTGTAGTTATCTTGAGGATATCCCATTTAAGACAGGAGATCAATTCTCAATGCCAGATACAATTGGTCTACCTACTCAGGTTTTGGTTATTTGTGGGCTGTCAATTGAGTGCAGAATGACTGTTTCTTGGAAAAGAAAGCTGCAGATTGGGTTGAAGATATTAAGAAAATCCAAGCAGCCCAACAAGAAGCAAATCATATGGCTGAGAAAACAGATGCTAAAGGGACTGACTTCTAAGAGTGGTCCAGAGTGTGATTGCAAAAGGAGCTTCCCCCAAATTCATAACATAGCCATAGTGCCACTTGCTACTAATGCCATCCTTGCCAGCTCGCAGCACCATAGCACCCTTGCCCCAACTCAGTCAGCAGTAATGCCACAAAACAGAAATTTCTCAGCTCACTCCACACAAAGATTTCAATCATGAAAATGACTCATTTGACAATCTGGAGTAAAAAACTGTTGTTGAGAAGGAAGAGTTGAGAAACATTCTGGTAGGAAGCACTGGGCCCACAATAGCTCAACTACTGACCAAGAACTTGCCCAGTGGAAGCTGTAGGTCTGTGTTACAGGATGAAAAGTCTTGGTGTCTCTGGAGGGGCAATCTTAGATTTCAAGCCTCTCCATAAATACAATGACTTTATAACCTTACCACAGCTGGACAACTGAAAAGTTACCACTGTCTTCCTAAGTGTCCCTCCCTCTGTTTCTGCAGCAAGCTATATCAAATGTCTGTTCTTTCCCAAATTTGACTGTGGTAACAGCCAAAGGACAATCAAGATGCCACACGCTTTCCATAGCTCATCCTGGCTTTGGAGCAGTACATCCTAGAATTCACTAAAGCCTTTTAGTCTGTGTGTATATAAAAACAAAACTTCCAAACACAAGTACTATAGTCACTCCTCTGAATTTCTGTCACAAGTACCCAAAATTTCCAGCTGTCCTCCGGCTTACAGTGAACTGAAAACACTGCCTCCAGTGAAGAGTAGTGTGTAGAGACAAGCGATTAGCATGAGTGCTGTAGTTTCCTTCCTGTTGCTGTGACAAAACTGTCTGGCCAAAAGCAACTTGGGAAGGAAAGGGTTTATTTGGCTTATACTTCTAGGTCATAATCTATCACTAAGGGAAGTCAGGGCAAGAACTCGAGGCAGGAACCATGACTTGCTCACTCTCAGGCTCATGTTTAGCTATGGGTCTTACACAGCCCAGGAGCACCTGGGAATGGTGTTGCTCACAGTAAGCTGCACATTCTTGTATCGATTAACAGTCACAACAATCCCTTACAGGCATGTCCGCAGACCAAGCTGATAAAGAAAATTACTCAATGGAGACTCTTTTCAAGTGATTGTAGGCTATGTCAACATAACAATTAATGTGTGTCCTTGGAGCTATGGAGGTAAAAGGATAGAAGATTGAGCAGATTTTCAACTATCTCTTTGTACATGGACAAGTTTTGGGAGAAGGGCTTTGATCTTTCTTTGTGGAAGAGGCTCTGGAAAAGCACCAATGTCAGAAGAAAAAATGAGGAGTTTCTTCAGTTCATGAGCAAATTTAAGGAAATGAGTTTTGAGTTGAAAGACATTAAGGAAGTTTTGCTATTATACAACCATGACCAGGATAGTGCTTGGAAAACTTCAGTCCTAGGCTGGAGCCTGATGAGACCAGGCCCTACATAGACCATGCCATTAAGCCACTCTCCTCCAACAGGCCCCACACCACCTGTCTGTGGGGAAGGAAAAGGAACACACTTCCGTATTTTCTTTCTAGGGTTAGCAGGTTAGCTACGGAGGCTGTACTTGCCATGTCTGTGAGCCCAGGCCCCCAAATGGGGAAATAGTGGGAAGATTTGGACATATGAATGCCCCAGACCTGTCCTAGCTCCTTTCATACTAAGGCTATTGATACTTTGAGAAATGTCCTTCCCACCTAGGCATTTCTGAAAGAATACTTATATCTTTCTGGAGTCTTTATATCCTCTGCCAAAACCTGGCCTATCAAGAGCACTGGGGTGAAATGGGGAGAGCCAGGGTCAACTGCTGCTTTGGGGTCAAATTTTCCTCCTCCACTGCACTGGCAGACTACATGCTAATCCAAGTTGAATGCAAGTGATGATTCTTCCAAGGTCTATTCCCCAAATAGTCTCTTACTGCTACTCCGGTTCTGTAATGCCTCAAAGTTACAAAGGATGCACTCTTACTCATGGGGCAGAGTTTGTCTCTTCTGCTAGGCAGTTTGCATGCTTTCCTATCCAAACTATTTCTTTTGGCTTAGACCACAATCCTCTGCTACTCAGGGTATTTGAACCTCTGTTCTGGAAGCTATTGTTACTTTGAGCAATAATTTTCTCTTTCTCAGCACAGTGAATGAGTAAGAAAACAGGCCATAACTTAGTCACCACACACCATGCCTCAGTCCTCCTTGAACAAGAGGGAGAAATGGAGGGATAGCTAACACTAAAGGCCTTTTGAAAGTTATATGGAAACTTACTATAAAAGCATCTTTCAGTATATGCATATACAATATAAAAAGAGTTTAAATGCAATTATTCTCTAATGGGGGTTCAGTGGCCTTAGTGGCCTTAGACAGCACAGACTAGCAAAAGAAAAGCCTGATGCCAGAAATGAACTCCCTCTTTTGGAGTTTTTAACCAGAGAGATTCCATAGACCCTCAAACAATGCTAGCTGTTACCATTGCATTTGGCCACCTAGTAGAACTTGATAAAGACCCTTTTGCTGATGACACTTGTTGGGACATGCTGTCCTGGCCTCCATCTGCACCTCCCCCGCAGTGACCTTTTGGGCCCAGCTGGTTCCTCATTCTCAGAGTTGTTTACCAGCTCATCTTCTGTATCAGGTCCTGAGAACACCATGACCTGGCACTGACCCTGCCGTCATGTGATGGCTCCCCCCCCCCCCCCCCCCCCCCGTTGGGTCAGCTGCCTTCTGGGCTAGGGTATAAAAGCAACCTGGGGCTGAGAAATAAAGGTTTCTTCTGCTACATTAAAAGCGTGATTGTCTCTTCAATCCTGACGTCCTCCGCTCAGAGATCAGCTTCGTGCCGCGCAGGAGTGGCAGACACTATATACCTGAGTTGCAGAATAAACAAGGAGAAACCAAGCTGCTACTAACTTCAAAGCTTGATCTCTGCTGTCAAATTTTCATAGTACTAGAAGTTGTTAAGTATGATATTGATAAAGAAAGGTAATCAACCTTGCCCAGCGCTGAACCCTGAAAGCTACAATAACAACAGACTTGGCAAAATATGCCCACTGATGCAATAGTGGCACAAATATTATGATAGTAACCAACCATCTTCTAATTGGATTTAAGGCCAGCTTCATAAGATAGAGTCTATAACTGACATTGTTATCAGGGCTAAGAACCTTAGCTAGACAAGTCACAGGCCATGAGGGAGAACCTACACCTATTATTCTACTAGATAGACATAGTATTAAGTTAACTCACAATGATTTATTATTATATCCATAGATAAGTATATCTCTCAATTCTCCACAAAGAACTTTTTCTTGCAGCAGATGGTGATTAACACAGGGATTCACAACTGGTCAAGGTGGGGCTAATAAGAGACTAAAGATTGCTAAGTCCTAAACTGGATACCTGCATTTCTCCCTCTCCTATCATGGCTCAGGGATCATTGTAGAACAGGGGTAGAAAAGATTGTAAAAGCCAGAGGTGGTAGATGAATCAAGGAAACTGTGTTGTTTGGACACCACAGGGTAGTTGCAAATATGAACCCACAGTGTTTAAGACATCATGCACAAGACCTGTGTGAACCAAACTGGATGGGGCTGCCATGGATGGAGGAGGTGGATAGGAAACCCCAGCCCCAGCTGAAGATTGATTGGTAATTGATGGATGCTGGTATAGGGATAGTCAGTTTTCTTTTACTGGTGTGAGGATTGGCAAGTTGCTCTTTTTCCAAGAACATTTAGGATACACATTTTAGACTCAATAGGCCTTCACAAAAAGGAAAAATAGAGATGAAATCATAGGAAGATAGTAAAGTAGGAGGGAAGAGAGAGGCGAGCCAATATGTGATCAAAATATATTATATGAAATTCTTGAATCAATAAAGTATTAAAACACATATACTACATAACAGGTGTTTTTCTAGACACAGTAGAACAACATTCAATAAAATAAACAATGGAGAAAATCTAAAAGAAAAAAAGAAATTATTTTGAATGTCTGTCATTCTCAAGGTTTAGCTGAGCCATTTGTTGAGTGGAAAGCTCAAGTTTTGTTGCATAGAGTACTCACTTTGCTTTACTGTGTAGCCTGGTTGGGCAAACATCTTTAAGTTTTAGTTTAATCTCTAGCTCCACATTTGAGGAGTGGAAGTCATTTGGATCCATGCTGAGTCACTTTGCAGGATCAGAGTTAATGAGATAAATGATCTTTGTTGTCCTGAATAGCCATTCTAGTGCTGCCTTTGTTCTGTTGAGGGGTGAAGATTGAGAGTCTTAGGAAACTGCTCTGTTAACATTTTAATTTGAGTAAATTTCTGAGAGATTTCTGCTGTAACTTGTTGAGGCACAAGGAACACTGAATCTATGATATCTTGGCCCTAGCAAGATTCTCTGCTGACTAGTGCTGTGATGATCTAAGGAAACACTCTCAATTGATATAACTTTCTTCTGTGCCGTTTTGTGGGTTAGTCTGTGTCTGGTCATTATTTGATGGACACTGAAAGTACACTGGCTATAACAATGGTCACATTAGAGATTTGTCTACATGAAAGTCTTCAGGAATCCCAAAAGAAGAGACGAACATTCCCTCCATCCTGCTCTGGGTAGGTAATTGCAATCTTAACAGAGGTGTTGTGGTGCCTGGTTTCATGATGAATAGCAATCATATCAGAAGAACAACCCCATTCCTGGATTGGAAGGATCTCATCAGCACATCCAGGAGATGCATAGGAACACCGCTCACTCCTGCCTTCATGGTGATACCCTGCCTCAAAGCTAACAACAAAAATGGAGCTGCTTGTGCTAGCTCTTCCCAAAGTAACTAAGCTTACAAGTCATGGAGAGATGGCTTCCATGAATGGGTACTTAACACTAACTCTCCTTACCTTGACTACTGCTTGTATCCTGTTTAGATTTTTTCAGGCACAAGAATATTTCAGGTGTTTTCATACCAAGTCTAGAGTATCAACTCAAATCTCCCAAGACTGAAGCCTAAAAACAAAGAGGAATTGTAGCCATTCTGGCAGGAGAGAAGATACTCTGAAAAGAGACACCGTCCTCCTTGGCTATCAGACTATTAAAACAATGGAAGCTAAAGAATTTCCCTTTACTCAGGAATCCTGCTGAGAAAAGAGAAGGGACCCTGCTGCCAAACAGAAGAGGAGCTTGCCAGCCAGAAAGATAGCTCAGACAGTTCTGAAAACTTATCTGACCACATTTTAGGAGAGACTGGAGTTCAGACAATGATGAGTGAATGTTAGTGGGACCACCGCTTGGCCAGGAAACCCAGATTAGCCTCAAACTCACTAATCTCCTTGCTTCAGTTTCTCACATGCTGGGATTATAGACAAGTTTTATCATGCTCCCAGATGACTTGATTTCAATCCTGACAATTTATCCTCATCTCTAAACAATCTTTGAAGATATCACTTACTGATCATTGTTGATTTGATCACCACTGTTCCTCAACCCTGGGTTGATAGCCATCCCAGTAGTCTGATTTGATTCCACGTAGGGGAAGAAGTGCTAGATGTCAAAGAATTAGTGAGAGTAAAATCTTTCACATCCAATTTCATACAACTAAGAGGTCTAGGGAAAGACTGGCCCTTAGGCCAAGCCCAACTGGAGTTCATTCCTGAATTCAATTTTGTCTGTCCTGTGAGTGATGACTTAGCAGCCTTTTAGAAATCCTATTTGAGTTCTTTTGATAGAAACTTTATTTCTGCATAATTTAATATATAATACAGAGTCTCACAGATACAAAACATAGCAAACAAGAACAAAGTTTAAAGAAAACTCATTTGAAAATTAAGTATTTGTTTACAGGTGTATTCCTCAGGGGACCGATGTCCAATGTCTTTTAATAATTAGGAGACACTCCTTGGAATACACAGTGTTGGGAGCACATGTACTTATCTTTACTAAAAAAGAGGACTTAGAGTACACTTAGAAACACATGAACATTTAGAATACATTTAGAAGCCTAGGAAAAGCTAGCACCACTGACAACTCTAGTGTGGAGGACACTAGCCTAGTGTAGTGTTTTCCTAAACTTTGAATCCTAGAAAACATGAGGAAAATGAATACAAAGTGGCCAGCTACAATTGGCACACAGCTATAAAGAACTGCTTTACATATGTGTACTAATTTGACGCTTGCTTTTGAAACAAAATTTTGAATAGTTTGTTCCGAAAAATAATGGACTTACAGTACCAGCAAAAATAAAAAGTTTAGCTCTCTTACAAATTTAGACCTTTGCAAAATTTAGAACTTAACAAAACTTTAGATCTCTTAAAAACTGACTCATTTTCTGATGTACAAGTGCATCTCATATATGCAATCATAAATTAATTAGTAATCCAAAGCAAACAGATACAGACCTGGGTTTCAAATAGCAGGACTTCCCAAATGGCAGATTTTTTGGCTTTTGGTCTGAATAAAACTGATTAAAATAACATAAATGTCAGAATTCCATTCGCCTTATGCACATTATGTAATAGAAAGTACTTACTGATAATTTTGTATGTATTAAGTTAATGTCTTTGGGGGCTGGAGAGATGGCTGAGCAGTTAAGAACACTTGTTGTTCTTGCAGAAGACCCGGTTCAAATCCCAGCACCCACATGGCAGCTAACAACTATCCATAACTCTAGTCCCAGGGGATCCAACAGCCTCTTCTGACCTCTGTGGGCATTGCACGACATGGGTGCACTTACCTACATGCAAGCAATGCATGCGTACACATACAACAAAAAAATAAATAACATGAAAAAAATTTTTTAAAAAGTTAACATCTTCAAATTTGCAAATTTTGCATAATGTACAGATACAGCTCTACATGTCTCAAGTCAAAGATACACAGGGTATTAAATGTACTAGAAGCACCTTAGCATGGTTGCATATAAGATGGTCATACATACAGATTAGAGACACATGCGCCAACATCTCAGTGTTATTAGCAAAAGTGAGTCTTTCTGTAAGAAACAGCATATTTTAAAATGAAATGGAGATCTTTTTTAAAGGTTAAAAATTCATTCAATGTTTTTATGTCTTACAGGGTTTATACTGAGTACAATATTGTTTAACTGTATTAATTCAACTATAAACCTAAAAATTATAGTCAATTTTTGAAAGAGATGCATCTTATCTCTGGAAATGACTGTTATTCAGTATGTTAAAGCTGTAATGAAATGCTTCTTCTAATATATATATATATATGTAAACCTCATCTGAGCTTGGTAATGCATCCCTGTAATCCCATCACTCGGAAGGCAGAGGCAGGAAAATCAGGATTTTGAGGGTAGCCTAGGCTACATGAGACCTTGTCTTAAAAAAAACCAAAACAAAAGAAAACAATAAAAATAAACTTCAAAAAAATAAAACAAACCAAAAATAAATACTTAAATGACTTCCTTAGGACTCAGTTTCCTTAGTGGCCAAAAGCCTAACAAAATCAGATGAAAACATAAACAATTATCTTAATAAACATAAAATCTTATGTGCTCAACCAATTTCTTAACAGTATACATATACACTTATATTTGATAAATAAATACATGTACATATATGTTTACATTTT
>NW_008348089.1:1360828-1361436 GCF_000622305.1 Nannospalax galili
AATTGACATTAAGATGTTTGCACATGCGTTTCTACTCAATATATATCTCATTATTGCTAGTCACAGTCAGTTACATTCTGAGCTCCTTGGCATCTGAGCATGGATATAAAGTCATCAGGTAGATTTCAATGGTAATGTTTTTCACATCTACTAATTATTAAGGAGCAAATTTTTATGCCTTGAAGAATTTTTTTGAAATTTTCCTCAGTTAATTATTTGTTTAATAACCAAACTTAGAAGAAGCATTTCATTACAACAGCATTGACATATTCAATAACAATTTTCTGAGCTAAGATGCATCTTTTTCAAAATTGGCTATAAATTTTTAGGTTTACAGTTATACAATATTGTACTCAGCATAAACCATATAAGACACAAAATTAAATGAGGTTTTAACCTTTAAAAAAAGATCTCCATTTCATTTCATTTTAAAAATAGAGTTTCATACAGAAAAATTCATTTTTAATGTAATTGACACTAAGATGTTTGCACATGCATTTCTAATCTCTATATATCTTATTATTACTAGTGACAGTTGGTTACATTCTGAGCTCCTGGGCATCTGAGCATGGATATAAAGTCGTCAGGTAGATTTCAATGGTAATGTT
>NW_008348089.1:1361495-1363188 GCF_000622305.1 Nannospalax galili
AACTACATGATTAGAAGAAGCATTTCACTACAGCTTTAACATATTCAGTAACATACTCCAGAGAAAGAGTACATTGGTTTTACAAGTAGCTGCAAATTTCTAGGTTCACAGTTGAGAAAATACAGTTATACAATATTGAACTCAGTACAAGCCCTGTAAGACATAAAATTGAATGAGTTTTTTAACCGTTAAAAAAGATCTCCATTTCATTTTAGAAAATATTGTTCCTTAGAGAAAGACTCATTGTTTTTGTTATTAACACTGAGATGTTGGTGCATGCATCTCTAATCTGTATGCATCTGTTTATTACTCATCCTAATCGATTGCATTTGGATCCTTGGCTCCTGTGTATGTCTATAAAGACATTGGGTAGATTTCAGTGGTAAAGTTTATCACCTCTACTAATTAGCATAACTTAAATTTCCATGATTCCTCCTCAAATATAATATATTTTTAAAAATTTGTTGATTTTTTTTGTGTGTATATATAACACAGAACATCCCAAACCGTCTTATTTGATTATACACCCACTTTCCAGATGGCACCCTCCCATAGTATCCCTCCCTCAACTAGAGCCCTTATACTTTGATATCCCAGCTACTGTCTGCTGTATTGTCGGCACCCCAGCCAATCCCCACTACTTGCCGTTCTGGTGAATCTAGTCAGCCTATCCAGAGTATTTGTTATAGGAGAGTCAGCTGTTCCTTTTCTAGGAGGAATCAGTTTTCAATACTCCTTTAGATAAGATTATGGTCTGCTGTTCATTTTCCCAGTTCTATGCTGGGTTACTATCTGGGAGTCCCTTTGGTCACCCTGGCCAACAACTCAAAAGAAAGTATCTCCTATCTGGCATTGTTGCTTGTTGTGTAGCCTTTAGCTATGCATATGGACTCTTAAGAAATTATATTGACCCCTTTAATCTTTGGTTATACTTTCCTTTTGGATGTTTAAGACCATGCAGTTAGCCTAGATAAACCAATTTATTTTTACTCTTAAGGTCGTTTGAAGATCTGTTCCTCAGGGGTCATATGGGTTTGAGAGGAGACCCTGGATTCTTTCTTTTACCAGTTTTGAGTTTGTGAAGATAAGTCAAAGGTCCTGCTTGACCATGGTTGGCTAAGACTAGAAGCATGGAGGAATTGATTCCTCTGTGTTGACCATCCTCTTTGTAGACTGGACACTGGTTCAAGTCTATCTGGTGGGGTTTCCTCGGCATCCTTCATCAAGAGGACAGGTGACCCACCACAATTACAGGACATTTTGAGAGATGCTCATAGTCCCCTGGAATTAGTTGACCTAGGAGGGCAAGGAGCAGAAACTGTCCTTTAAGTCCCTCTGGCCAAATTAGTATAGGCCTCAAGTCTGTTAAACATCCAAGAAGGTTAGTTCCACCAGTCTGGTACTTTTAATTACTGTGTGCCATGTAGATAAATCTTGCACAAAGATCAGTTGTTCTCAGATAAACCTTTCCTAGACATATATTCCTTGATCTGCTATGTGTAATTTGTCAGTAGATTTTAGGAATAATATGGTTCCCTCTGGTTTTCAAAACTAGCTAGGCATTGTTTCTCTCTTGTATCGTCTCACCCCTCTATCATGGTTTTCCCACTTAAGGTGCCCCCATTTACCCCCTTTCTCCCTTAATAATACCCTTCTCCTACAGTCCTACCTCTCTTGAGCTCCTTCTTTCCCT
>NW_008348089.1:1363834-1364263 GCF_000622305.1 Nannospalax galili
ACTTCTTCTTTTGAGAACTCTCTGTTCAGCTCCTTAGCCCATCTTTTAATTGGGTTACTTCTTGTCTTGATTTTCTGAATTTTGACTTCGTTATATATTCTGGACATTAAACCTCTGTTGAATGTGTCCCTGCTAAAGATTTTCTCCCATTCTGTGGGTATTCTGTTTGCTTCCCGGGTTTCCTCCTTTCATGTACAGAAGGTTTTTAGTTTAATGAGGTCCCATTTGTTAATTCTTGCCCTTTCCTGAGCAGTCCCTGTCCAGTTTAGAAAATCTTTTCCTACACCTATATCTTGTAGGTTATTGCCAATGTTTTCTTCTAACAGTTTCAGAGTTTGAGGCTTCACATTCAGGTCTTTGACATATTTGGAGTTGACTTTTGTGAAAGGTGAAAGATAGGGGTTTAGTTTCATTCTTCTACAGGTGGAG
>NW_008348089.1:1364513-1393473 GCF_000622305.1 Nannospalax galili
AGCTCTGTAATACAGCTTAAAATCTGGTATAGTAATCCCCCTGGCATTGCTCTTAGTGCTCAGGATTGCTTTGGGCATTCAAGGTCTTTTGTGCTTCCATATGAATCTTAGGATGTTTTTCTTCCAATTATGTGAAAAATGTCATGGAGATTTTGATTGGCATTGCATTGAATCTATAAATATCCTTAACTCTCACCCTAACACTAACCCTAACCCTAACCCTAACGCAAATGCAAACCCTAACCCTAACCCTAACCCTAACCATATCCCTCACTCTAACACTAACACTAAAACTAACCCTAACCCTCACACTAAAGCTAACCCTAACTCTCCAATCCCTAACCCTACACTAACCCTCACCCTAACTCTACCTACACCCTCACCGTAACCCTACCCCTAACTCTCACCCCCTACCTCTTTTGTAAGTTAATTTTGTAACCTGCCACTTAACTGAACTTGTTGATAATTTCTAGGAGTTTTCTGATGGAACTTTTTCGGTCTCTTAGATATAGTATCATATCATCTGCAAAAAGGAATAATTTGATCTCTTCTTTTCCAGTTATTACTCCTTTAATTTCCTGCTCTTGTTTTATTGTTCTTGCAAGAGTTTCAAGCACTATGTTAAAGAGAAGTGGAGATAGTGGACAGCCTTGTCTGGTTCCTGATTTCAATGGGAATGCTTCCAGATTTTCTACATTTAGAATGATGTTGGCTGTGGGTTTGTTATATATGGCTTTAATTATGTTGAGGCATGTTCCCTCCATTCCAATTCTCTCTAGGACTTTGAACATAAATGCATGTTGAATTTTGTCAAAGTCCTTCTCTGCATCTATTAAGATGACCCATGTGGTTCTTGTCTTTGAGTCCATTTATATGATTTATGATGCTTATTGACTTACGTATATTGAACCATCCCTGCGTCTCTGGGATAAAGCCAACTTGGACATGGTGGATGATCTTTTTGATATGTTTCTATATGAAGTTTGCAAGTATCTTGTTGAGAATTTTTGCATCTATGTCCATTAAGGATATGGGTCTATAGTTTTCTTTTTTGGTTGTATCTTTACCTGCCTTTGGTATTAGAGTGATGCTGGCTTCATAGAAGGAATTTGGAAGTTCTCCCTCCATTTCTATCTTTTTGCATAAATTAAGTAGTATTGGATGTAGATCTTCTTTAAATGTTGTCACGCCACCTCTAGTGGAGCCTGCGTGGGTACTCTCCGTGGGTCGAGGTTGAGAAAACTTCAAAGGAAGAATGCTTCCTGGAGAATGGCTGTGTTAAAAAAGCATGCTGTGTCCTTGGCTGTTTTCCTGGGATGGTTTCCTGGGAACTCAGTTGCCCGATATTAGACTTCCTCCAAATGCTCCTTTCTTGTTTCAAACAATAAGTAAAGTAGCTAAGAATAGGCAACCTTGGAAAATTCTAGATAAGTTACAGCAAGAAGAATTATTTGTAAATAATCCCCCTACTTCAGTTCCTAGAGTTTACTCAAAGAGATCAAAGGGATACTGAAAGAAGATTGCTGCCTACAGTTAAGACAGACTTTGGAATTGCCTACAAGTGAGGGAGAGGTAGGCTATGGCATCCCCTTAAGGGAAAGGAGAGCATATTCAGAATCCCCAAGCCCACTGATGAACCACTTCCTCATGCAGAAGTTTATGAAGGAAATAATAGACGGGTAAATATTCAAGGAAGAAATGTTTCATGGTATTCACTGTAGTTTATAGATAGGTTAGCTAGATCTAGACCACCTTGGTGCCTTTACTACAAGTCAGTAGCAAAGTATACTTGAATAGTTACAAGCAGTATAAGAAACATGGATAGAAAAAATAAAAAAATAAGGATTAGAAAAACAAGCCTTTAAAGTTATATGGAGTTATTATAGCTTCACTGACCTAGTCATTGGCCTTGGCCACCAAAACCTCAGAAGTAAAATAAAATTGAGAAAACAAAACCATAAAATTACCAACCATGAAATTCATAAGTAGCTGATGTTGCCAAACCACTAAGGGAAAAGGACAAATAGTCTAAGCACCTGATTAATTAGATAAGAACACCGTACGCTATACTGTATTGCTTTGATTTTAAATTGTATTTCTAAGAAAATGATTAACCATGAAATCAACCTGATGCTTGCACAGTCTCCTTCTGTAACTTGTATAAAATCTGATGCTCCACTTTAGAAAATTACATTCAGATCATCAACCATCTCTTGTGTTGTGTCTGTTTGTCACTCACTGAATCCTTGCCCACTCTCCGATTCCCTGTTCCCATCAGACTGAGTGCTCTGGTCTGGGCTGGTCCATTGTAAAATGTCTTATAGAATTCTGCTGTAAATCCATCTGGTCCTGGGCCATTTTTAGTTGGGAGGTTTTGTATTACTGTTTCAATTTCTTTTTGTGTTATGGGTCTATTTTAGCTGTCAAAATATATTATCTTTTAACAACAGTGTATTGTTGAGTGAAAACTGTATCATCCCAATGGAAAATTAGTCCATCTAAATATTGATAATGTATGTTTATATTTCATATGGAACAAAACCCCAAAACCATGCAAAATAGTTCTCTATATAGGTCCATTCTAAAATTGATATTTAATATTTACACTTCAAGTTTGTCTGGAAAAAGTCAGTTTAGAAATGTTCTGCACATTTAACAAGAGCATACTTTTAAAATTTAATCATTCTTCAAATAAGCTGACCTAGTTGTTTTTAACTGTAAGTTTGACACAACCTAAAGTGATCTTAGAAAGGCATCTCAATTGAGCCATTCCCAGATCAGATTGTCCAGTGGGCAGGTCTTCGGGGGATTGTCTTGATTATTAATTGATGTAGGAGGGCCCAGTCCACTGTGGGTGGCACCATTCCTTGGACAAGTGGTCCTGGGTTGTGTAAGAAAGCTCAGTAAGACCAGCAAGCAATGTTTTTCCATGGTTTCCACTGTACTTCTTTAGTGAATTTCCTGGTCAAGGGTGATGCTGTGAGAAAAAGCAAACAGGCTTGACTTCAGGTTCCTGCCTTGAATTCTCAGCTTGACTTCACTCAGTGATGGACTGTGAGCTGGAAGTATAAGCTAAATAAACTCTTTGCTCCCCAAGTTGCTTTTGGTAGGAGCATTTTTTGTTATAGCAACAGAAATGAAACTAGAATGTTAGCTGTTTCTCTTTTCTTGTAAGACCTACATATTACTTATTACGTGCGTGTGTGTGTGTGTGTGTGCCATGTTGTGTTCAGAGGAAAATTTATAGAAGTTGGTTCTCTTGTTCCACCATGTGGGTCCCTGGGAGTAACTTTAGGGGCAAGATAGCATTTTTTAGTATTATGACACAATAAGCTTATCCATATCCTGGATGCTTCTATTTATTGCAATTGTATCTCTTATAATATCCATTACAAAATTCAACATTAAGTTATTTGACAAGCATATGGAGCCATCGTTTTACAGGTATCACAGTCTTAATTAAATTTCATATGAATTATCAATGCATATATTAGTATTCCGGGTAAAGATACCCATAGCAATAATTTAATAAAAGGATTTTATAATTAATTCTTTGAGCACATCATAAATTTTGATCATATTCCACCTTCCACCAACTGCTCCCAGATACACCCCACTTCTCAATCCACCCAATTTTCCCTTCCTTTTTCCCCATTGAGTCTAATTTGTGTTACCTAAATACTCTTGGATGTGAAACCTGCCCTGGAGTGTAGTTGACTAACCAGGGGCTTGGTTGACTAATCAAGACGGACTCTTCCTCTGGTAGCAGCTGTCAAATGCCAATAACGGCTCAGATAGGGGTGGGACTTTCTGCCCACCCTCCCTCCTCCATGCTGGAATTTAGTCTGTCTTGAACTTGCAAGGTCTTGTACATGCTGACACAGTTTCTGTAAGTTCATATGTGCAACTGCCCTGCTGTCTGGAAAACAGTGTTTCCTTACACTTATCCACCACTCTGGCCCTTACAATCCTTCCACCTCCTCTTCTGAGAAGATTTCTGAGCTTTTGGGGGAAGCATGTAATTTACATGGCCCATTTAGGGCTGAGCAGCTCACAGTCTCTTATTCTTATTTTATTGAGAATATTTGTATCTACGTTCATCAGATAGATAGTGGAGTCTTTGTAGTTGGGAGATTTTAAATTACTACTTCTATGTCATCAGATGTTATGGGTCTGTTTAAGTGGATCATATATATCTAGAAATTCGTCATTTCTTTTACGTTTTCCAGTTTACTGGAATATAGATTTTTTAAAGTATGTCCTTAGGATTTTCTGAATTTCCTCAGTATCTAATGTAATATTACCCTTTTCAACTCTGTTTTTATTAATTTGGGTCCTCTCTTTTTTGTGTTGTAAACACAATTCAAGCTTCCCCATTGTGATGACTGTAGACTCTTGTAGAATCTAGAATCACCTAGCAGATAAACGTTATCTATGAAGGACTTTCAATAAACTGAGGTGGGAAGTATGGCACAATTTGAATGGGTGAGGTCTCAGACTGAATAAAAAGGAGAAATTCAGCTAATCATCAGCATTCATTTCTCTCTGCTCTTTGACAGCAGACACAAGGTGTCCAGATGCTTCACACTCCTGCTGCTTTGCCTTCTTAGCCATGAGCCAAACTAAACTCTTCTTAAAGCTGCTGTTTTCAGACATTTTGTCACAGTAACAACAACAACAACAACAACAACAACAACAAAGAACTAATACATCTGCCCAAATAGTATATCTCTCAGAAGAGACCACAATGATAGCCGGTTACAAAGGGCAGTGTCCAAAATGGCTCAAGAGCACCCTAATGACTCAGAAAAGCCCCAATTTAAAATTTTCAGAAATTTAAATTAGGTCAAAGAGAACCCAAAGCAGTTAAAAAAGATCCTCCAAAATGATAAGGAAAACAAAGGGGAAATCCAGAGGTGCATCAATTAGGGAGAACCTACCAAGGTCCAACTCTAGGGCCAAACATTCATTTCTCTGCTACACTCAGTAGAGGTAGAAAGCAGCCAGTGACTGCTGCAGTGGAAAGACAGTCCCTGGAACAAAGTGATTCCAGCAGCTGCATGGCCATGATCATTCTGTCCTCTTAACCAGCGCCATGGACCTGATCGTCCTGTCCTCCCAACCTAGAGGCAACTTGCTGTGAGTGGCTCAGTTCCCAAAATATGTCTTTTCTCCTGACTCAAGTGGCAAAATTGTTACTGGAGTTTTAGGGTTAAAGTAAAATGGGGGTGGGGCAGGAATGAAAGGGCGAAGGGCATAACATCAAGAGAGGCTTTCTCACCTCGGGTGGTCACAGCTCAGATGGCTCCCAGAAAATCATGGTCACCAAAACCTCCCCAGGCCAGTGGCTTTTGGGTCTTTTCTCTCAAAACTTAAGAGAATGAATTTCATGGACAACAGGAAGGTAAACTCAGGAGATTTCTTGTAAGATTATATATATAGATGGACGCTTCAGAGAAGGAAAGAAGGCAGAGTTGTGGTGTAGCAAGAGCAGGTTCCGCACATGGGGCACCACTGAGCTGTTAGTTGGGGGTGTTTTCATAGGG
This sequence comes from Nannospalax galili, assembly GCF_000622305.1. Classification (NCBI taxonomy): domain Eukaryota; kingdom Metazoa; phylum Chordata; class Mammalia; order Rodentia; family Spalacidae; genus Nannospalax; species Nannospalax galili. The sequence continues at coordinate 1,370,060 of NW_008348089.1, forward strand.
CTTTTGGCAGAAACTGGGGTGAGGAGTGAGGGGGTGAGCAGGCCAGTCCAGCCATCCCACCTACAAGGTGCCCTTGTGCCCCTCAGCTTCAGTCACATCCTCAGGTATAGTTTCCAGGCAGTGGTGCTCATCTAGGTGGTGTAAAAAGAGAAGAAAGATAAGAAGGGATTGGCCCTCTGCTACGGTGTGATAAAGTTCTCACTCAAAGTTAATTCATTCTTAAGAGACAATATCTACTTAATTTATTCATTACTTGTGTTTGTGTACGCGTGTGGATGTGTGACAGTCAGAGGACAACTTGTGGAGTTAGTACTTTCTTTCCACCATGTGGATCCTGGGGATTGAACTCTGGTTATCAGGTTTAGTAGCAATCACCGTTACCCTCTGAGCCATCTTGCAGGCCCCAACTTCTAGTAAAGTTTTCAAATGGTTAACTTTCAAAGAGAAGAACTTAATGTTTTCTGTTTTCTGTTAACTTTAAAGCTTTTTATCAGAATCAGGGCCAATTCAAACTTCCTTTTAGGCTGAATTTTTTTAATGACTGCTTTATACCTATAGTTGAACAGGATTATCACATATGTGAGGTACTCTTATGCACCAGGTAATAAGTTTATTTATGATAATTTATGCTGTTTTCAAAGGTATTCCAAATGATGTTTCAAAATGTAAATTCATCTACTGAATTTTCTAAGGCCTAAATTTAAGGCAACAATATGAAATCAGAACCTAGGTCTCTGTTTGTAAATAACAAGATTTTCTTTATAATATTGTTCTGTTTGGGGTGATGTTTGAACAAAAACTTCAAAAAAAAAAAAAACCACAAAGATATTCAGAGTCATTAAGATGATTTCTGTTTTCTCCTAATTGTGTCAGGCTTTTGACTACATATGAATGAGTCTTAACAGTCAAAATTCATTTAAGGATCTGTTTATTTTAAAATATTTTTAAAGTCTACTTTATAAGCTATTATTTAGTATATTTTAATGGATCAACACCATGTACATGTGTTATTAAAAATGTCTCTTACACAAATGTTTGCAGACTTAAAGACATGTAAGTTTAATATATACAAAGTGACTGATAAGTGCTCTGTTTTATAAAATATATTGCACCTGCGATTTCAACATATAAAATGGCAGTGTTTTGCTTTCCTGCTATTACAAATTGCCATTTGAGCAGCTCTACTATAAAACCCCCATTTTCCTTGACTAAATAAAAAATTGTGTTATTGTATGTATGAGAGGCACTTGTATATCAGAAAATAAATGTACACACCTAATCTTTCAATCCTATTAAGCCAAAGTTCTGAATTTTGCTTCAGAAATGAAAGCCACACATACACGTTGGTTTTCTGTATAGTTGTAATTTCGTATAATCCCTTCCGTGCTTTGTTTTTTCTCTCATTTTATTACAATGAAATTTAACAGTACAGAAAAGTCACATGACCTTGGTGGATCAGATTTTTTAACCCTGCAAACAGGAGGAACTCTAAATACATTAAATATTATTACACATTCAGACTTCCAACGTGCAGGAAATTGGAAACAGTTACAGCCCTCACCAAACTATGTAGGTGACATGAAGTCCAGGGAGCATGTTATTCTGTGAAGGCATAACTTTACAGATAGCAACGTAAGCCTACAGAACTTGCCTTTATTAATGTGGTATGTTCATGTAATTCCAGCGCCTTCACAATTTAATGAACCAAATTTGCTTACTTCACTTCTAAAACCCTACATGAAACATGAAGACGAAGCCATACACTATAAATCGAAGCTTCAGGAAAAGCTCCTGTTTTATTATTCCAAATAACTTTTCCCATGTCAAATAAATGTCCAATAGTTCCTAGTATGTGGAAAGATAATGTTTGTTAAAGTCACAATGAAGCCTTATTGACAGAAGCTTGGCTATGTAAAGGGCACAAGTTAAGAAAAGGTTTAATCTCCAAACCTATTAGACTGGACAAAGTAACATCAGTAACAGCCACCTTGCAACATTACAGGAGATCTCATCCCCATTGGAGGTTGAGGAGGCCCACCTTGGTAAGGGGGTACCATTGGTGGTCCCTGTCCATACGGTGGCATAGCACCAGGAAGGTAACCTGGCATGTCTTGATGATGACCACCATATTGACCATGAGGTGGCATTGGTGGTCTCATTCCTTGCTGCTGTGGGATGTCTGGCTGTGGTGGCATCATACCCCAAATTGGTCCAACAGGTGGATTGCCAATAGGGGTCTGTCCTGGTCTAGGAAGATTATGCTGATATTTAGGCAACTGTGCCCTTCTCTCTTCCAGTGATATATCCTCATCTGGATGGATCAACTTACTGGTATTCGTAAGTGTAGCAGGCTTACTTGTTATTGAAGCTGCTGGTTTTGCTGCAGTACTGTTTGTTGTGCTAGTGGTTGAAGCTGTAGACTGTGTGTAAGCAAGGAATGTAGGCTTTGGGGGCTCTGTAGTTGTTGCAGGAATACTATTTAAGGGCTTGAAATTTGTACCAACAGGTCCTTGGACAGCTGCCTGTGCCTGTCCAGCACTGGAGAAAAGAGGCTTAGTAACTGGAGGCTATGGAGCAGGTACTGCTGCTGGTGGTGCAGGCGGTCTACTAAGAATACCTGGTGCTGAGACAGCCTGTTCTTGAGTCATCAGAGGAATTCCTGGACGTGGAACAGGGGGAGGCATACGTGGTGGCATACCAGGCATCAGAGGTGTGATTCCAGGTCCAGGTGGCATCTTCTACCAATTGGCATCACTCCAGGTGATATGCCAGGCATAACCGGTGGCATTCCTGGCATCAGAGGAGGAATGCCTAGCATCAATGACAGTATACCTGGAGGCATTCCTGGTGCCCCTGGAACTGGTGGCCTGGCTGTGCCATTGGTGGGATATAACCTTGCTGAGGCTGAACAGGCTGTGGCTGAAAGGAAGTCAGGGCTGCAGATTCATCATCATCATACTCAGAATCATCTTGTGGCTTCTTTTTTTTTGACTCTCTTGTGTTTTCTGTTCAAGAAGTCACCGTATTTCATCTGTGTCTTTTTCCAGAATACCTTCCATACCATATATTTCCAATTCTATGTCTGTTCTTCCAGGTATTGCATTTGGTACAGCATCTATTGTCTCTATGCACCTGCATGCAATGAATAGCTAAACCAGGTCCTATATACAATTTCTTATGACATATATAACATTTGAGATGCTTTGCCTTTTGATGCTGGATAAGGATCTTCTCATCATCAAAATCTCTATTACAATTCCAGCACCACAGCTTCAGCTGCTGCTTCTTCTTGCAGCCCAGCACGGCACTCTACTGACAGGGTAGAAAGGAGGGAGAAAGAAGCCAGATAAAACAGATGAAGATCGCCCACTTTTCCAACCCAGTGGCTATCACTGCGTCCCTCAGGAAGCAGACCACTTTGCATGCTTTATGTGTTTATGTTCCTTGATTTTAAGCCTTCTAGAATGCAAAATTTAGGAGAACATTTTACTACGTTTCTGCCCCCTAATCTAGAATTACTAGTGGTGCTAACCTTTCCAGGAGTATATTTATGTGTTTCTAATTTTATCATGGCTATTTTCTATAGTAAGGATTATTAGCTATGCCCAAGCTGCGCACTTCAATTAGTGCCTAAGAAGCAAACATATTGCAAATTTGTCACCCAAGGAGTAGCTCTATAAACTAGTGTTTTCTACTTTATTTTGAAACATCTTAATTTACATTAAAATAAAAATTAGCTGAGTATTTACGCAAAATAGTGATCTATTAGTGACAAATTATGTCATGCTTTAAGCTGAAACAAAAATTTAAAGGTATTTCTGAGAAAAAATTTGAACAGCTTGATAGTTCTGCTGTGATGTTGTCAAACAAAATTATTATCCTAAAAGCCTTTATGCAGTGGAGGTAATTAAGCTGTTTGTAAGTTGCTAAACTTTCTTTGATTTGCTTTGAAATTTTTTTACAAAGTTTTTAGCTCTTATCTGTTGAGATTCAGCTGCAAAGGGGCATTTTGATTGGGTGGGCGATAAGCTAGGCAACACAGCACAAGAAAAGCCCACCAGCAGGAGGAAAATCTCATCAAAAGTTTCAAGGAGGAGGAGGAATCAGGAAGTGAAGAGAGCAGGGCCAGGGTCATCCATTATCAGAGCAAAGGCTGCCAAGAGGCTGTTACTGTGGTAAATCCTGGCCTTTGAAAATTCCAAGCTTCTGAGCTAGATTTACAGGAACGAACCTTATTAAACAGTAGCTGTGCTGCCAGCACCTGGTCCGATACTGAAGGCATGTGGGCATGTGGTGGTGGAGGTCCTGACTTTAAACTTACACATTTTGAACTAAATTCAGCCAATTTATTATTTGAAAGGTCCTGTCTCTGCATTCGCTATCTTTGTAGAATTTATCAGAAGCTTGCTGCTGGCTTGAAAATGTTTCCTTCTTCGAGGTAAGTATATGGCTTCTGCCAGTATAGAAACCACTGAAAAGCAAGCTACACTGGGGTCCACTTTCTACCATTTGTGCAAATCAAGAAGAGGAACTATCTTACTCCTTTTCTCAACAGTTATAAAAAGCGTCTGTGAAAAACCTCATCTCAGCAACAGGAGATAACTGAAGACTAAAACCACAAGATAGTTAATCAGTGATGTCCTCGTAGATGTCCGTAAATTGTCCAAACAAGAGGGATTGTTGCTGGACTCTAAGTCAAGGCACATTGAGCAGAGTGCATGCCTCTATAATCCTAGTCATTGGGTAGTAGGAAAATTGCACATTTGTGGTCAACTTGGGCTACATAGTGTGATCCTGTCTCAAAAACAACACATTGGACTCATTTGTGCTCACCATTCCATTAACTAATGCTGAGAGGCCATGAAACATGATTCTTGAGGATAAATGAATGCCTTTTAAACTTGTCTCTGTCAATGAAAAACTTATCCCTCATTTTAAAGGGAAGAATAGGTTCTTCTGAATCAATTATGAATGAAGAGGCCTGGGAACATGGATTCCGGTTGACCTGAGGAAGATGTTGGAGTGTGAAAGCAATTTTATGACCTTTTTATAGGTACAGAACAAAAGAAAGCTATGCATCAAGGCATTTTGAAAAGATTGATGGAAACATCAGGTAGGTTAAACTCTGCAGAGTTCAGGTGCTGTCTAATGACATTCTTATCTTTTGAGCTAGTGGAACTTAATGTTAAATTAACACATTTGAATTTTTTTTACCTGATAGTAACAAAGATGTTAGACTAGAGAGAGAAGTAGACAATAACCACATCAATGGCTGGCACAGCATACAACATTGGTGCAATAGTGGCACTTTTATCTTGGGGGCAATCGACAGCTACCTAAGTAGACTAAAAGCCCACTCAATGGGAGGAATCGCAAGTGTGGTTCTGTAAACAAAACCAAATACACATGGCTGGAGAGGTCATAGACCTTACAGAAAACCCCATATCTCTAAACTAATGTGATTTCTTACTATGTGCAAAATATGTATCCTTATATTTACAGACAAATATCCCAGTCACCACATCAAAGAAGCTCATTTTGCACCAATTGGACACTATTACCAAGTACCACAACTGGTCATGCACAGACATTTTCTATGAATTTCCCAGGCCCAAGTGACACATACACATCTGCAATGTAACCTCTACATGTAAGGCTCAAGGAGCATAGAACAGGCATAAAGAAGAGGACACTAATGAATCTTTCAGTTCTCATTAATAAAGCTCCCTCATGCAGTGGAGTGTCAGGAGCACAAAAGGTCACAAATGTCCAAAGCGTAGAGATCAAGAGTCTATTGAGTGCTCGTTCTTGGCCAGGACTCCTTTACTAAACTTTATCCACCCAAGGCTCATGGGGCGGAAAGATTGCAAGAGCCAGGGAGGAGGTGCAGGACCATATGGAAAACGAGTCCTACAAGTTCCTGAGAACCTTCTCATATGATTCTATGGCAATGGCTTCCGCATATATGAGTCCCATGAAAACTCAGGCAGACAAATACCCAGCATCAGTTCTAACTGGGAAAATGAACAGCAGACCCCAATCTTATCTGAAGAAATACTGGCAACTGATTGCTGCTAGGTGAAGAAGACCTGATCTTCTTAAACCAAGGGATTCTAGATAGGCTGACTAGACCTCAGGGGATGGACTTGTACTGGGGAATGTCTGGGGACACTGACTTGACACAGTGGGCCTTAACAGGGATGAGAGAGTATAGGGGCTCCAGTGAAGGGACTGTGGGGGGGGGGGCTGGTGGGGATGGGGGTATAAAGATGATTTAGATTGTTTTAGACATTCTGTATGAAATACACAAAAATTCAAAACAAATTTAAAAAAATAAATAAAAATACCATGAAAGCTGTTGCTACTAGATGCTAATTTGTATCAAGTGTTTTTGTATAATGTGGATGAAAAGGAGTCAACACAAACCTTTTGGGTATCCTTAACGAGTGGATAGAGTAAATGGTCATCAGGCAGGTCATGCTATAAGAGTGAATATTGTCAACTGTGACTGAACATTATATTTAAGAATCTGTTGTATCTTAAGAATTTTTTTTAACATCTGTAGTAACATAGAAATCCAATGGACCAGACCCAGTTAATAGGTTTCCCTTTTTTCTTAAAAGAAGCTCTGTTGTTTTTGGTTCTAGGAGTTTGTAGTTTTAAATAAAGTTGTCTCTAAAATGAAATAATTTTTGAAGGATTATACATAGGTCTCTGATAATCTAAGAACTGGAATTTTTAAATTTTAAACAATTTATTTTTATTTTTGTGTATAAATGTTTTGACTGCATATATGTAAGGACACTCATGTCATGTAATGCCTATGGAAGCCAGAAGAGGGTGCTGGATACCCCAGGTATGGAGTTATGGATGGTTGTTAGCTCTGTGGGTACTGGAAATAAAACCAGCTCCTTTGCAAGAGCAGCCAGTGCTTTTAACTGCTGAGCCATCTCTCTAGCCTCTGGAAATTGTTTATCCAAATCATACTAAATAATGAGAGAATCCTTTTACGAAAGTTGTGAAAATTTTGAATCTTTTTGCCTGAAGATTTGAATCAACTAAAGTACAGGGTCTGAATGAGCAAAGAGTCATAACAGAATATGGAGAACGATCAGCTATAATATTATTGCCCTCATTCGTAGTTTGACTAAAACTAAAATCAGCATTATTCTTATCATTTAGGGAAACATACCAAAGCAAATTACAGCCATCTTAGGCATTTTTGAAAAGATCTAAATATAAAACAATTTAAGATATATTTGATAAAAGAATGAGAATCAGGGGATTTTACAAAGGGGCTTTGAGTTTGGTTTGTTGGGGTACTCATTTGCCCATGTAATTGAAGATGAGCACTGTCCAGTTTTGCTGAAATCCACAAAGATGTATCTTCAGAAGAAGGTGGCAGAATGTGGGGTGAGAAATATGATTTAAAAGTTTATCACTTAAAATTTGGTAGCATTGGCAGTGGTTAATAGTGCCTGATAGCATTCTTTCATTCAGGTAGGTAGATGGGAATCAGTATAATCTTTTCCAGTTGATGAAATCACCAGGGTGTAGCTCACATTCAATTAGCTCTTCATTTCCCCAGAAATTACTGTGGAAAGACTTTGTAACCAATTCTGAATTTTAATTATCATTTAAAAAGTCTCTTATAATAATATACACTGTTTCCCCTTAGCTAACATGACTAATGCCATCGTCATTTGTCCATTTTTTTATGCAATGCCTGGTAATTATTTTACAAGGAGATAATTGATTTTTTCCAAAAGGGTAGATCTTACATTTGGAAGAACTGAAGAAAATGTCTTTGATAAGGAAACTAAAAGTTTTAGCCAATTTTGACAAGTTTTATAGCCCCATTTGTTCATTTAACCCTCAATTCAGATAATTCAAAATCATAGATAAAATGAAATTCTATAAATGGAGATTTTTTTCAAGTAGATTTAAATATTTTTCTGTTAAAACAAGTTTCGTGACTACTATGTAATTTAGTAAAAATATTCCAAGTAGGAAAAATTCTTTTTTATTGAATAGCTCCTACTGCTAAGATGGTGGTTTCCTGACAAGAGAGCAGTTCCAACCAATGGGAAATCAAAGTTAGCAGGAAGACAAGTCTGTAACCTCCTGTTGGATGTGTTCAGATGAAATCTAATCAACAGGCTTCAAATGGGGCACTCAGTAAAAGGATGCAACACAAAATCCTTCATCTCTAAACCCATTTTGTGTTTTTTTTTCTGTAAGCATAAAAACTTATTAATATAAATATAAAGGCTTTAGTTTTATATCAATGCATTTAATTTTGACTACAATTTTGATAATCTTTAATTATAGTGAACTCAAACATACAAATTGTCCTTAAGTTTACGTTTTACAAACCATGTTCTGACGTCGTTTAGCCTTTGCGCTTTGTCCTTATTTTTCATTTTTCATTTTTCATTTTGGAAATATGTTTTGCTTTAGGAAAAAAAAATCTATGTTATCATATAAAATCCTCCTTCAGTTGAAAGTACTCTGCTTCCTTTAGTCTTCTTTACCAAAAATATATCTTATACCTATAACTTTAAAAACTTTAAAATTTTTATCATACATATTTGTGTGTGTGTGTGTGTCTGTCTGTCTGTCTGTCTGTCTGTCTGTCTGCCTCTCTGTGTCTGTGTCTGTATATGCATGCAGGCACATCTGTGTGGAAGTCAGAGGACAACTTTTGTAAGTCAGTCTGTCTTTTTACCACGTAGGTCCTGGGGCTTGAACTTGGGATGTCAGGCTTGGCAGCAAACACCTTTACCCACTGAGCCCTCTCAATATAACTTTCTATCTTTTATTTAGTGGATGCTTACTTACTTTTCGCCTTTTTCCTGCAAATTTCTTAATTTAGAAAAAATTATTTTCTAACAAAATAAATTTTATATTTGTGCTGGGCATGATAGCATACACCTTTAATCCCAGCTCTCAGGAGATAGAGACCAACTTGGTCTACATACATGGTAGTAAGACCTTGTCTCATGAAACAAAAATAATTTGCATTAATGAAGACACAGGACACTGTATTTGAAAGGCCTAAGGTATTGATATTATATTTTAAATATACAATAGATAGAAATATAGGCAATACATAAATTAACAGTCCTGGATAATTTACTATTTTTTAAATCAATAAGCTTAAATTAACTACTTTCTAGGTTTGTTTAAATCCTATGAATTGAAAGGAATCTTGATATAAAGGACTGACATTGTATGTGTGCTTATTTGTAAGCCAACTTGAATCATATCCTTTGTATGGGAGAGCTTTATCATGTAAACATATCACAAAACACATCTAAATATACATTCAGAAATGTATATACTAATGGACCAAGATGATATAACCTTTATGTTAAAACTTAGGTATAAGGCAAAATATATTTACTAATTTAAAAATAAATGTGTAAATCCAACTGTATTATACAATGATGTAAACTGAGAATATCTGCTTATTTGGTTAAATTCTAAAGCCTTTTTTTTTTTTAATAAACATCATTGCTGCTTAAACTTTAAACACTTTTTTGCTTTTTTCCCCTTAGTCTCAAGCTACCTGATTAAAAAACTCTTGCTGTCTGCACATTAAGTAAAATGGGCTTACAATATCAACAATGAATAGCCAAATTTTCTTTTCCAAGAAGCAGCAAAAACAGGGATATTTAAGAAGCCTAGTTGCTGAGATGGTGCGGGAAGGGGTAGTCTATACTGTAGAGTCTTAGGGAAACAATATCAAATCGTAGAGCTGTAAGCAGACCAACAGACAAGTGATATAACAGCTATGACACAATTATGAGCACATAAGAAACGACATTACACTGCACTCTTAGTAGAAACAAGGTAGACAAGGTAGACCTCCAGACCTCGGAGATGAAAGAGGGCCCAGCGAGGAACCGATGGGCCAAAAGTGAAGCTTGTTAGGTTAGGTTAGCATCTTTCCCTATTTTAAAAAGCAGCCTGCCAGGTGAGGCAGAGTATGACTTACATACGACCACTGGATGGGCTGACTAGACTCCAGTGGACACATTTACACTGAAGGACATTTGGGTACAAACACCTAATGAATAGGACTAGGCATGTAAGGTAGAGTGCAGAGGGTTCAGTGGGGGAAATGGGAAGGCATGGTTGGGGGAGGGGAGTCTGGATTTGAGTGGGAAATGTTGTATGTAATTTTAAATCTCAATTGTATATATATATAATGTATATTATATATATATGCAATCTGCATAGATGGAGATGCCACTAAAAATGGTAATTTCTTTTTAATTAGTAAAAGTAAAACCCATCCTGTTTGTAGGTCAATGGGTGGTTTGAAATTTTTCATCAAATCCCAGAGTCCAGATAAGACTCAAGGAACTCCATCAGCAATGTTTGCAGCCTGCTTTATGCCACGGTGTGTGGATAATGTCACAGTCTCTTCCTCCAGGCTTTATCTTAAAAAGCAGCCACTTTCCCCTTTGATATAGAAGCATTCCACTCTGGGATTACTAGATAACAGGGAAGAAGGAGAAGGAGAAGAAAAGGGAAGAAGCAAGGTCAGAGGGCAAGTGAGACTAGGGGCTGAGAGAGCCAGGAGGCTTAGACTTTATCTTTAGCTCTGACACAACCTCTGTCTTTTTAAAGTGGTTTCCTATAATTTGACATCTCTCTATTTGTTACAGGTCCAAAATTCATTAATTACTTTTTACAAATCTATCATTTTTCTTAGATTTTTTTCATTCATTCTATCATTTATTCTTAGATAATTTTAAATTTTAATTAAGGCATGCATGTGATATTTAACTCGATTACCTTCTAGATTAGAGATCCAGAAAATGAACCCAAAACAAAACAATTATAAAATACTTTGGAAAAACAAGTTTTCCCCATTTTAAAAAAACGTATTTGCAAGTTGAATTAAGCTAATTATCAGTCATACAGCCAGCTGGACCGCCAAGTTGGAGGTTTTCTCTAAAAATGTCTTATTTCTTAAATTTCTGTTTCTCATTTTAGTATATTTTTCAACCTTGAAAATTGTAACCTCCTGTGGTGGCTGAAAGGATTTATGTTGCAGAGCAGATGTATACATTGCTTATGGGAACAGGTCCCTTTGGTCTCACCCTGAAAGACGTTGGCTGAAGGGGTAGTGGATGACCACAAGGAAAAAGAGACTTCCAGGCTTCTGGAATCTTACAGCACGGTGACAGCAAGCACACGAGCAAAATCCCAGCATAGAACTAGGGAAATGGGTAAGAGGCCCCAACCTTAGCTGAGGGAACTATTGACAGCTGATCACTGCTGGGTGAGGGAAAGTTGGTCTTCTTTAAGGGAGTGACACCAGGGAGGCTAACCAAGCTGTAGTGGATGAACTCACACTGAGGGACATCTAAGGACACAAACCAGATTCAACAAGCCTTAACATTTTATGACAGAATGCATGAAATATGGTGGGGGTTGGCTATGAGGAGGTTCAGATGGGGGGTGTCTAAATATGATTAAGATGTGTTATATGAAATGCACAGTGGCTGATAACTCCCTCTCTATCTGGGTCTTCTTCAATGAGGCAAGAAGGTTCTTTTAAATCTAGGAGAGAGGTATTGTTACCAGAGTTGTTAGAATCAGACCAGGGTCACAGCAGCTCTAAGAAGTCAGGCTTGGTCATTCATCCTCAACAGGCCAATTAAACAAGTAATAGTAAAAAACAGAAAAAAGATTTATTCAATGTGACCACATTAGGAAGAGGAGCAGAGATCTAGTGATCCCTCCAAATTCATCTTTGGGGTCCTCCATGAGGTTTAGGTTTAAATGGAGAGCAAGAGATACATACAGCTAAACAGTTCTAATCGAGGTGTGGGCCTGCCCATCATCAGTGTCTAGGCATCAGTCTCTCTTGCAGTGTGGTCTGGAAAGGTGTTGCAGCTGTGTGAAATCTCTTTCAGTGAGGTAAGCTCTCCCCCTGGCTGGCAATAGATTCCCAGTCTTTGCCTTCTCTCAGGCATGAAATTCCTGTGGAAATGTCCATTTCTTAGGGTCAATTCTTTCAACAGTCTAATAGCCAATCAGAGGGGGAAAGTGTCTCTTTCAAATATTTTACTCTTGCCAGGACAGTTGGGCTTCTCTCTGAGGCTTCCGCATGCCCTGAGACGTTCCCCCTGACATATCTGCCCTGTAAGGAGCAAGCCCCTCTTTTCTTCAGCATCTTTACCATCAGGTTTATAATTGCTAAATTAAAAGGGGACAAAGTAAAAAAAATAGGTACTGGAGGAACTGCAAGACAAACAGGAGAATGCTAACAATCAGCTGCTCTGAGCAAGTAAAGTATCTAATAACCACTCAGAATAAACCCATGGACCTTCAATGGACACTACGGGGGAGGCCTGGTCCCCAGAAAGAACTCACAGACATAATCTTGAGGAGAAGGCCCAGATGATTGGGCACAAAGGCCCATGCTGGCACCTGGCACTGTTCCCCATGATTCTTCCTGTGAGCATGGATCACTGCAACATTTTAACTCGCCAAAATAACAAAGTTTTATTTGGCCAATCTGCCAGCCTTTTATAACTTTCAATATAGACTATATACTAATGTGGCTATTTGCCATGTTATCCTAATTTTGGACTCTTTTGCACACTGAGACCTCGATGAGATGAGCTGAGGAACATTGTATACCACAGCTACCTTGGAGTTTAAGAAAGGTTATTAATTCATTAATTTCTTTGGCACAAATAGCCATATCAAAAATATGAATATGTTTTCTGGAATTTGAGATAGAGCAAAGTAGTGAATCAGATTGTTTGGACAGGCTCTTCCCTTGGCTGCTGCATCTGGCTGCTCTATAGCACAATTGCAGATAACATGTCATAGCATCAGTAGCTGAATCGGGTCCCCGTTATGACTTATAGAGCATGGATTCAAACATAGCTAGTGATATTTCTTAACAGGAGGTCACTGAGCAAAATGAACTCAGATAATGTGAATATGCATAATTATTAATTAAGTATAATTGCTTAAGAAATGTAGCCTACATAGTCCTGTTCTTTCTACAGAGAGGACGATCTCACTTTGGGAGAAAAAAAAAATCTATTAAAAGAATGCATTTAGCTTCTCCTTACCTCGTTGTTCATTTCTTTCCGAAAGAGGAATGATGAGTTATCTGTTTGGCAAGTTTGGAAGAAAGAATCAAGTATTCTCAGGCTAACTTAATTCACTGTTCTGCCTCACGAATTGAGATCTTCCTGCTTTCAGATGGAACTAAATCCCAGAAGGATTTGCATACACACTCTGCATAGCTTCACAGTCTTCCAAGCAGACACTATACCTCTGCTGCCTTAGACATTGTGGACAGTATCAAGGCTTTCTAAGCAGCATTTCATAGCCTCTACTGACTGATCTTGGCTGAGCCTAATAGGTGCAGCACTGTCCTAGGGATACACAGTTCCTAAGTTGAAATCATTAATAAAGATGATGATAATGATGATGATGGGGATGATGAACATAGAATCCACGTCTTCTAATTCTGTTGATTTCCACCTCACTGTAATATCCTTTGTTCTGCACATACTGAATTTTTGTCAAATTCCTGAGGTTTCCCACACAAAACATGTGGAACTGAGCAAGCTCTTAGTGTTCTGTGTACATAGGTTATATGAATCAAAACAGGGAAAATCCTACGCTGGAAATGTGCCATGTTATATACTAGGTCTGCCAGCACATAGAAATGTCTATATGAACATGATGAAAGATGCCAGGTATTGTATACACGAAAGACATTGTTGCTCTACAAACTTAGTTTTAGAATGATTTGAGCCATCTTGTTCAAAATATCTGCTCACAGTCTGCTATTTGAGCTTGCAGCTGAAGGAGATTTTATGCATTGGCAAAGATAGCCTATGTCGCCCTTATGAGCCTGCTGTGATTGTGCTACTTGCAATCACAGCCAGTTTATTGAAACCGTTCCTTCATTTGCAGTCTACTTCCAAAGCCATAATTTTCTGGCTCAGTTCAGGTTCAAAGATTTGTCACACAATATCTGATAATTCTAGGGCAGGAAAATCCCAAATCTTAATAGAATTGGGAAATGTCATGAGTTTCCATACCAGAGTTGTCTGGAAAAGGAGAGTTAAGAAAAAGAAAATTCCCAAAGAAGCAGCAGCACTACTATAACTAGATTAATTGGAACCTCCCTTCCCTACTCCCAGCCTCTGCTCACTATACTGCTCCCCCCCCTTTCTCACATACACACATGTGCATACATAGTTACAACATTGTCATGTTAAGATCTATCTAGATTATCAGAATCTGTCAGGAACAAAATTAGAAGAGTAACATTTTAACAAAATTAGAAGAGTAACAATGTTACTGAAGAGTAACATTTTAAGAAGATTATTGTTTTTTTTTTGGTAAATGGGATTCTGAAGCAGTTAAGGGGGCCTGACATAAATTGTACTGAAACTCTTAATATACTTAATGTGAAGGCTAAAATCTTTGGAAAAAAAACTATTCTTAGAAATTTTCATATACTTATATGATATATCTTGATGATCCCCATCTGCATGGTCCTGGCCAACTCCCCCTGGGCTCCCTCCAGAACACTGCTCCCTCCCAACTTTATGTCCTTTTTTGTCTATCTTGGTAAAACTCTGAGTCCAGTTAGTGTTGCCCACAAGTTCATGGAGTCAGTCATTCACTAGGGCATAGACAACTTGCCAGTGGCTACCCTCCAAAGAAAAGTAATTCTACCTCCCCCAGCCAATAGCTGCTCAGCTTGGGGTAGAGCCTCAGGATCCCCTTTTCCCTCCATGCTGTGAGTTTTGACTGACTTGACCTTGTTCAGGCCTTGTGCTGGTAATCACAGCTGCTGTGAATTTATGTGTGTATGTTATGTCCAGAGAACAGCATTTCACAGTATCCTACCTCACCTTCAAGCTCTTATATTCTTCCACCCCTTTTCCATGATTTTCCCTGAGCCTAGGGGTGGAATATAAATGTGAGGATATACACATCCACAAATATATCACACACATATATATATAACATATATGTGTATATTACTATATGATTCCTTTATGACTAAGCACTTACTGTTACTTATTCTAAATGCTTTGAACAGTTATGAGCCTCTGTATTAATCACTACCTGCTGCAGTAAGAAACTTCTCTGAATAAAATTGAGAGCAGCACAAATCTATGGATGTAAACATAAGTATTTGAAGGCAGTTTGACAGTATTAATCAGTACAATATCAGTATGTTTATAGTACCAGACATGAGTTCCCCTTGTGAAGCAGGCCTCAAGTCCAATCAAGAGAGCAGTTGGTTATACACTAGGGCCTATGACCTCCCCAATTATTGGTTTTTGGCTAGATTTATAGTACCAAGCATGAAATCCCTCCTGTGGAGCAAACTTCATATCCACCCAGAAAGTGGTTGGTTACTCCCATAACTGTCATGCCACTATTGCACCTGTGGGTACGTCTTGCCGGATCATCAGTATTGATGCATGCAATGTCAAACAGTAGGTGAGACCATTGTTGGTTTTCTCCCTTTCTCACTATGAAAGCTAGCCAGCTGGGAGGGATTTTTCTGGTCCATTTGAGATTGATTTCTCTATGTTCTGCAACCAAAGTGTGATATGTCTTTCTAGTTATGATGAGCAATCAAGAGCAATGGAAATAACCGAGACTAAAATCTTTGATGCTTGGTTTATGTAATGCCTATATCTCAGGATCTCTTAGGAATTCTTTCTGGCTACACAATATTGAGTTGTGATATATAGAAAACAACCTTCTAGGCTTCCTATTCACAAAGCCAGAGGTGAATGTTTCTGAGTTTTACTGAAAACCATCATATGGGGCTATGCAGGAAAATAAGGTCCAGCTGTATTCAGCAGCCTGGGAGTGGGAGGCATCCCTTTCCTTACTCCGAACTGCTCTTTTTGGTTTTATGCTGGATATAGAGTCTGTGTTGCCAGAGTTCTAGGTGGAAAGCAAATTGAAACTCAGCATAGCTGTGGCTCACTAAAAGACTGAGTAATCCATAAGGCACTAATAGATTTTTCTATTAAAAATTGCTCCAGTATAAAACATCACATTAGAATATCCCATACTCTCTGGCATATAGAAAATGAGAAAGATATCATAGGCCTGGACCCAAATTCTAGTTGGCTTTTTATGTTCTGGAGTGTAGACAGTGCTTTAAAGAGGCCAGTGCCCAGTATAGAAGAGGGAAAAGGAGGGTTTGCTTCCTACAACTGTCACTAGTCATCAGATCCTACAGAGCAAACTGCTTGTTTTCCTGAAAAAAAAAAAAACATTATCACAGATGATGCTCTTTGCTATTTTGAATATGTCCATGTTTGTCCATTTTCTATATACTCAATACATGCAAGTGTCATTTCAAGTAAAATTTTACCTAAATTATTTTCCCTCTATAAAACAACTGTTGTGGTCTGATGAGATGGCTCAGCGGTTAAAGCCTCAAGCACATAACCAAAAGACAAAACATTGGTCATTTCTCTTACAATGGTCAATTCTAATAATGCTAAATAATGAATTTTAGAGCCAGTTCTCATGGGATTCAGCTGATCCAGTTCTTCCAGAAAGTAAAACCATCATCCCAAGAACATGTAGCTTGGTTTTTGACTGATGTAACTAAAGTGCACGCCATGTTGTAGATGTTCAGTAAAATTTTGTGCTGTATATTGTATTGTTTATTTCTATGTGTAGTTTTTATCATTGTCTTGGTCAATACAGTACAATAAACCAAGTTTTTATCTCATCCTCTCCACTTAGCTTATCCTCAGTGGTCGCCTGTGATAGCACCTGACCCATTCCTGTATAAAGTCTCTTTTGTGCTCCATACATACATGTTTGCTGTTAAGGGTCTCTGGCCCACGTGGCTTTTAGCAGGAACTCTGTTTTTATTTTTACTTTTTGTTTATTTGTTTAGAGACAGGGTCATGCTATGTAGCTCCGGCTAGTTTGAACTCTTTATGTAGTTCAGGCTGGCCTCAAACTCATGTTCGTCAGGTCTCAGCCTCCCATACCTTGTGATTACAGACATGTGTCACCATGCCAGGGTGGAACTCTAGCTGTAAACATCAACATTTTATTTTTTTCTATAAGTATTATCCAAGGACAAAGCAAGTTTTGTTTTGCTTGATTTTTGTTTGTTTGCTTTTTCTTTTTTTTTTTTGAGACAGGGTCTCCCTGTAACCCCAGCTGGCATGGGACTCACTATGTAGACCAGGCTGGCCTCCGTCTCACAGATATCCACCTGCCTCTGCCTCCCTAGTGCTGGGACTAAAGGCATACACTACCATGCTCAGCAAAAACAGGTTTTTTGTTTTTGTTTTTGTTTTTGTTTTTAAAGGAAAGTAAATCGACATTTATATCTTGGGGAACTTTTGCAATCATCTATTTCAAAGGCTTGCTGTAGAAAGAAATCAGGAAGAATTAAAAAAAATATTAGTGGTTACATCATTTCTAGCAACTATTCAGCAAAGAATTGTTGAGCAGTCAAGATGGCTCAGCAGGTAAAGGCAATTGCCATGCAAGCTTGGAAACATACATTTGATCCCCAGATCCCACTTAAAAGGTAAAAGGAGAAAGCCAACTCCCCAAAGTTGTCCTCTGACTTCAACACTTTCACAGTGGTATGTGCACACACAAATAATGAATAAAAATTTTTAAGGAATTGTTGCTAATTTGTTCTAGAAGTAGGTATCCAAAAGCTTCAGGCTACTTTTCTTCCACTGTGATGATGAATGATTATTGAATCTTTTCTGTTAAATATAACATCAGAGTTTAAACGGATTAAAATTTTCAAAACTGTACTTTAATTTGTCCAATAAGAGTTTTTTACATTTTTTTTAAATTTTATGTGTATGAGTGTAATGCCTGCATGTAGGTGGGTACACCCATGTCGTGCAATGCCTGCAGAGATCAGAAGAGGGCGTAGGAATCCCTGGAACTAGAGTTAAAGACAGTTAGCCACAATGTGGGTGCTGGGAATCAAACCTAGCACTTCTGCAAGAGTATAAATAAATAAAATATTTTTAAAAGAATTTATTTCAATTAGATGGTACCACATTTAGGAAGCAGCAGGACTGAGCAAAGGTGATATCAATTAAATATTTAAAAGCACTTTGCATTCAGTTTTATGTCAGATTGCAAAAGAATATGAATGCAAACAAATATACCTCTGTATAAGGAAACAGAGTTTGTTAGGATGGATGAAGAACACCTGTAATGGCAACAGAAGAGAGGAAATCAAGAGGAAGACCATGCGTGGCCCTCCCAGGCAGTGATCCTAATTAGGCTGGGCACAGAGTAGGCGCGGCTGGAAGGCATCCTAGAAGAGGGACAGGAGCCTTAGTCTTTACTCCAGGGCTTCTCACACCACTTCTGCTCTTTATCTGTTGAAAAGACCCTAGTGGTACAGCCACTGCTAGCTGCAAGCAAAACTACAAAACATATTTCCAGGCTCATAGCTGCTCAGGGAGCTTAAAGTTTAACTATTTTTCTTGTGTGTATTGGAAGGATCATACACATCATACACATTTTTCCTTTAGTGTGTTCTTATGGTGATTGTATTATTTAATGTATAGCTGAAATAATTTTCCTGCCTGAAATTTGCCCCAAGGCAATAACAATGTTATCTATTGCCCATAGTTCTAGATTGGGCTTGCTAATTGCTTTTCATTTTTGTAGCTATACTGACTCATTAACTGAAGGAGAAATTTATCTTTAACCTTTAGACTACTTCTGATTTGCTTTAATAGCCTTCAAATTGTGTAAACTCCCCTAAGATTTTTCAACTTTGAAAACCTGCATGTATTGGAAGCAGTAGTCCTCCTGTCAATGTGAACTGGATAGATAAGGGTGGGGATTTGGTGTGATGGCAGACGTTGCCACCCAGGAGACTCCAACCACAGGCAGAACACACCTTAGTATCTGAGAAAAAAGGGTTTCTAAGTCACATTCTAGAAAGGAATAAGAGAGAAATTGACAAAATTGCTCATTTGGCTGGGTGTGGTGACACAGGCCTATAATCACAGGCACTGGTGCAGGAGGTTTGGTTGGGCTACAGAGCAAGTTCTAGGTCAGCTTGGACAACTTAACAAGACCCTCTCTCAAAATATTTTTTAAAAAATGTGAGCGAGAAGAACAGTAGGAGACAGGTGTTCCTAAGGGGGAAATGGGTAAAGTGAGGGGTATATTTAAGGGAGGGAGATAAAGAGGGTTTATCCTCATACAAGAAACTGTGAGGGTAAAGGGGAAGAAGGAGCTCAAGAGAGGGGAGACCATAGGAGACAGGTATTATCAGGGGAGAAATGGGGGAAATGGGGGTATTTTAACTGGGGAGGGTCTGGAGGGAAGGTTAGACAGAGAGAGAGAGGAGAGAGATAAATAATGCCTAACTAGTATAAAAAACCAGAGGAAAGCATATTAGTTCAAAACCCTACTGAAAAATACACATACAACATCAATACATGAGTCTTTATATGTAGCTGAAGGCTACATAACAAAAAACAGCGCCAGACAGGAGAAATCTTCCTTTGAGTTGTTGGCCAGGGTAGTTTGAGACTCCCAAAATTACCCAGACTATTTCTACTACTCTTGATTGTCTCCTAGAACTAGAAGGGAAGACCCTATTACTGAAGACAAGACATACTTCAGACACAGGATTTGGAGTAATGGAGCTAGAACTGACGTGGAAGCCACCTCTCATCATTTTGGAGAGCACTATGCAAGATGCTAAGGGTGAATATCAATTGATTGTTCAATTCCAGCTTTAAGGCCTACTAACCACAACAATGATTGGTACAGCAAGCTATATTGGGGCAGTAGTGACAATTTTATCTTGGGGGTAATCAACAGCTACCTAATTGGACTCAAGGCCTGCTCAATGGGAGGAAACTCATGTGTGGTACTATAAACATAGCCAAATACACATGGCTGCAGAGGTCATAGATCTTAGCGAAAACCTCAAGGCTTTCACATCCCTAGACAAATAGAATTTCTTACTATATGAAAAATGTGGATCCTTATATTTAAAGACAAACATCCCAGTCACCACTCATCAAAGAAACTTCTTTTGCAATAGATGGACGTTATTACAGAGTTCCACAATGGGTCACTCACAGAGGTTGTTTGTGAATTGCCAAAGCCACCTACAATGGAATCTCTACACCTACGCTCATGGAACATAGTGGAACAATGGGTAGAAAGAATACTAATGCACCTCTCAATTTGTGGGAAGCGAGCACAGCCGAGCCAGCCAAAGATGGCGCCCTGGCTGGCTGCCAAACCTCGTGCTGTTTACTTCTACTCTTGGCTGACTGCCAAGGCTCGTGAATCCTGCTTGTTTACTCCAAACATGGTGAGCCGAACAGGTGCTGCCAGCCTGATGATCTTGCTACGTGGCTAACGAGCTGCACTCTGCCTGGCCGCTGCACGTGTGTGAGCCCTGATTGGTCCCGGCTGGGGGGAGGGCTGTTGGAAACGCTATATAGAGAATGAAGTGAGAGATATAGAAACACAGCACAGAACGAGCAGCATCATAGTGGGTGAGATAATGAAGAGAATATGAGAGAGAATAAGAGAGAATAAAGAAAGGAAGAGAAACAGAAGCTTGAACCTCACCTTGGTGTCTGTGTCGTCTTTCCTGGACTCTGCTGGACAGAGTCCCAGCTCGCGACATGTGTATGAGATAATGAAAGAGAGAGAATAAAGGATGCAAGAGAAACAGAAGCTTGAACCTCACCTTGGTGTCTGTGTCGTCTTTCCGGGACTCTGCTGGACAGAGTCCCTGCTTACGACATCAATTCTTTCAATAAAGCTCTGTCATGCAATAGCAGGTCATGAACACAAAAGGACAAAAATGACCAAAGCAGAAAAAATAATAGCCTGCAGAGTATGGGTCCCTGGAGAAGACTCCTATATTAGACTCCACCACTCATGATTCAAGGACCATTGTGGAAGAAGGGGCAGAAAGATTATAAGACTCAGGGAGAAGGTGCATGACCATATGGAAATAGAGTCCTATCGGCTCCTGGGACCTACAGCAAGGTGTCAACATACACAAGACCCATGCAAATGCAAGCAGACAACACTCAGCACAGAACTGTAGAAATGGGCAGCAGGCCCCAATCTTAGCCAAAAAACTATTGGCAGTTGATTACTACAGGGTGAGGAAGAGCTGATCTTCTATAAAGGAGTGATTCTAGATAGGCTTACTTGACCCCAGTGGATGAATTTGTACTGAGGGACTAACTTGGCTCAACAGACCTTAACACAAATGACAAAAATTGCATGAAATCCAGTTGAAGGGGTATGGGAGAGTGCCAGTACAGTAGGAGATATATGCTAACCATAAATAAATAAATAAATAATAATAATAAATAAATAGTTTACTTGGAACCCTTAAGCCGGACAAATGATAGATGACCCATAAGGAGAAATTCCAAACCCAGGGCTCTCAAAACTTTGAGCATCCTTCCCCTTACCATGCTGGAAACCACAAAAAGCTTCCTGAAGCTACAGAAAAGCAACATTTATCATCATGTCTAAAAAGAGGGGCCATGTTTCAACTTGGAGCTACGAATACCGTGTGTGGAAGAGGTGGTGGAGGAGTCTCTGCACAGCCCTCTGCAGGGGCTGCGGAACTACACAGGAGCACATCTGAAATATATATATCATCCCATATTTGTTGTATAGTAAAAGAGGTTTACCTTTTGTTGATTCTACTCTAGCACCAGAAGAAGGAACTTCTCATGCAGCCTTCAGCTGTGTTGGATTTTTCCAGTGATACCTGGTTTTTGTTGTCAAGTTCATGAATGTAAGCCATCCTCATTTTGCATGGCCTCATCTGTGACTGCTGAATACCCTCTCTCCCTTTTATCTTCCCTTCCACAATATGGAACTCTTTGAGCTCTTTCTACCTGTCTTGTGACTCTTTCTTACTCTTTCTTCATGTCTTTCATCCATGATGGACTGTGAGCTGTGAGATGTAATAATCTCTTTCTTCCCCAAGCTGCTTTTGGTCAGTGTTTTATCCCAGCAACAGAGAAGCAAATTAGGACACTATGTAATCTCAGCTATAAGAACACAGTTAAACAAATCCTCCGAGTATCTTCTCTGTCTCAGCCTCTCCCTCTTGAATAATTACTATACCATAAACCCAGTTACTGAAGTGAAAGATGTGTAAACAATCCCTACTTTTCCTTTATATCATCACCCATCTCTAATCCATCAGCAAATTTAGTTCTATTACTTCAGACTATCACAGAATAATCACTATCCTCCTCAAGCTCTGTCTGTATCTTAATCCAGAGTACCATTTTTGCCTACAGTGTTTTAGTTTCTGTGTCTCACAGTAGAAAAAAAAAATGACCATTTGAGAACTTAACTCACACACATCAGTTCAGTTGGCATGACTACAATCATTCCCAAGACTAAAAGTCACAACAAACCCACTATTGCAGTCAAACGAAGACTCTGCAAATAGAGGAGGTTGTCTTCTCCAACCTTGTTATGCTACAACCACCTTCCATACCTCAGCTTTGTGACTGTCAGCATGGTGCAGTGTTTGCTGTTTTAAGACTGTAGATAACTCTTCTTACTCCTGCATTCAGGTGGCTCCTAATGCACTAGCTAACTTACGAAGCAACCTAAAATCCAGTCCGCAAAAGCGACTACTTAAATAATTTCCAGAAACTGTGACTATGACTACGGAATTAAAAGATATTTAAGGCAGCAAACAAAAGAGCACAAGAGGCACCAGGGGCAGCACAAGTCAGCCGGCATAGGGGAACAGGGAAGGTAAAAGTCACATTCATGTAGTACACACTTTTCCCCATGTTCACACAAGCACACACGTTTAGATAAGTAAGAAGTATCTGTGTCAAAATGTTCTTACTGCAATTACAAATACACCTTTTATAAAGCAAATGGCGAATTTGTTTCTTCTTTATTTTTATAATTCCATGTGTCTGAAATTTTCTTGCATTCTAAGGAAACTAAAGATTAAAATCAATGCCTCAGCAACATGATGGAGACGCCATAGTGAGTTTCGACTTGAATTGGCTGATATTGGCACCATTCTGCAGTAAGATACTATAGAATATTTAAAAGGACTCAAAGTGTAAGGAGCTCAAAATCTATTGTTTTCTTAACAAACAAAACCCACCTCGCCCTGTTTTTATGGTTAGCTATTTGTCTTCTAAATGAATTCTCATCCCGGCAGACTCTCTGTAACAACACTGTCATTCTCATACAAAGCTGAATAAGCAAGTGTGATCTTTTCTCTGCCTGTACTGGTCTCTGAGCATTCCCTAGTTTTTACCCTGCTATTCTAGAAGATCTTTTCTTCTCAAGGAATCCTGTCTTTCTGGACATCAAAGATGTTTCCATGTACTTCA
>NW_008348089.1:1393569-1396748 GCF_000622305.1 Nannospalax galili
ATATTAGATTTCTGACTTACTTTGAAATATTACTAAAGGAAACCATCTGATCATATATAGTAAATTCACTAGTACACATATTTGGGGCATCTGATTCAAGGCACACAAAAAGTAACAAGTTCTACTAGGATATTTGTAAGCCAATTTGAAATTTACTGCAAGTTCAGAAAAATTAATAAAATGAGTAGCACCAGGAGCTAGCACAGCTAAGGACCCTGGCAGGCTCTGTGACATCTAAAAGTCCTCTCATATAGTGAAGAATGATTTTCTGTGTTAGACAGTACAGTGGAGATGGTTGAATCAGACCAAGCAGCTATACTTAGCATCCTTCTTCATACCCAAAAGAGGCCATTTTGCACCATGTTGATACTTGTTTTGACCTAGACTCCAGAATTAATCATGATTTTGGTAGTAAATTGAAAGACTAGATCAACACCCTGGCAAAATCCTCATTACTTTTTTAGTACGATGTCCCTGGTAATAGCAGCCCATATCTCCCAAAGGAAATCTCCCTATTGAAACCTCCATTTTTGTAACTGATTTTCTGTCATAGTCACAGAGTCTGGAATGTGCCTTCTGTCCAGTTTTACCATTCCTTTACTACTGTTGTGTCTTGCCTTTGAATGGGGATATCATTCCTGGCAATGCCATTAAGTACTACCATATTACTGCTGACCCTCAGCCCAATGACACCCTGAGCCGTCATCTAGAAATTAATGTTGAGCTGCTGATGAGGTGCCCCTGCATCCTTCTCTCCCCTCAAGGACTTTACTTCATGAGGCTCCTTGTCCAGAGCCTAAAAGAGTTTCTGCTTTTATTCTGTGCAGGTCTGTGTCAGTGAACATCACTGGGTTGGTTATCAGCCTACGGATTTCTAAATGTTTTCTTTCCTATATTCCAAAGTTCTTATTAACTGTCTATTAGACCTTTTCATTCTAATCTTAGTCTTTTAACTTTTTTAAAATATATTTTATGTTTTCACTGCATGTTGATTCTTAGATGATAACTTTGACATATTTTACTTTCTCTTAAACTGCATTTAACATGCTGATAAACACATTGACTGCATTTTTAATTATATTTTAATGTAAATATGTTTATTACTTGTCTGGTTGCTTACAGTTCTATTATAGTTTCTTATTCTAGACACGTCACTTCTTATTTTCTTAGTTGAACACATCACACAAATGAAATGTCATCATTTTACACTAACATCTCTTTAGTTTACTTTCTGACATCTTTTCTTTCAGTTGGTCTTCACTTGTGGTCTTTTCCTTGATTTTTGTACTTGGGTACTTTTCTTCCACTGATTCTTTCATGAATTCAATGACCATTTACTTAGTGCTTAACAGGTGACAGGTAATTTATTAGGACACAAAAGTGAATAAAACAAATTTAAATCCCATTGCTCAGAGTTTATATTCCAGTGAGGAAAAAGTCAACAAACAAATGGTGTAATAGGAACAGTTAATCTGTTATTGCAATGCATCGATGGATAAAAAATTAATTTGAGGAAAATGCAAACAAAATAATTAAATGGGAAATAGAGTGGCCAAGGAAGACCTCACTGAAAAACACCGCCACTGGTCCTACATAATTTCTGGATGGATAGCAGGACACACAGGGTTGAGGGGCAGCAACACACCAGCCCAGAGCTGGAACACAGTTGGAGTGTGGAAACACCTTGGAACAACATAGCTAAAATTGACTGGATGTTTTATTTTGGATCAAAATAAGCATTTAGAGCCATGTATATAATTTGGGGCAGAATAAAGGGGAAGGAGGGGTATCAAGGGCTGAGGCAAAGAAGGGAGTGTTTTCAAGTCAGCTAAACTCAGTGGAAGAGCTCAGTCCCAAGAGTGCTCAGGGAGACAGCACCACTGAGGCAAGGGGGTGGGAAATTTTTGTAATAATTTCTGTCAGTTCTCAGTTAAGGTCTGTTCTTAAACAGCATTAGCCCCTGATCTTTGCAATAAACTTCCTGAAGACAGTCAAGGTTCATGGCAAACAAAGGTTGGCAGGCATAGATATAAAAGCACTGGTCTTCAGAGTTAGTCCTGAATGCACTGATAAGAAAAGCAGGAGAGGCTGAAGGCAGTCTTTGATTGGTAGGGTAGGAGGAAATGCAGATGGAAGTCTAGGCCTGGAGATCATGGCAAAGACTGCCGTGTGTGTGTGTGTGTGTGTGTGTGTGTGTGTGTGTTAAACTGGTTTGCTCATAGGAGTTAAAGGCTTTATATTCGCACAGACTTAGTGTGGCTGCCACATTGAAAATATTTCTAGGGAGATAAAGGCAGAGCAAGGCCTCTTAGAAGACTTGTTATATTGCAACAGAGAGGAAATGAGCTTGCCTACAGCTGCCATGGGGCTCCAGAAACAGAACTGTCAAAAGCTATGCTGAGAATTTTGTCCCTAGTATTTGCAAAATACCAGGTTTCATTAGCAGACATGAAAGAGACTACAGGAAAAGCTCAAGTAAAGGCAAGTCCCTCCAAGGACCATGAGTGATTGCTTCTGCCGGACTCTACCTCCAGATCATTTAAATTAACTCCATACTTGATGGGTTAATGTCACAGATGATAGAGATTTGTTAAAATATTATTAAAAGATTAAAAGAAAAAAAAACCCAACTTGAGACATAATAAATATATTTGACCATAAAAGATTTGTGGAACAGGCAGCACTCAAAACTGAAAGAGGAAATTTTTTTCTCTCTCTTCTTCCCTTCTCCTCCCTCTTCCTCTTCCTCATCTTCAATCTTCTTTGTCCCCGACCGCTTTCCCTCTCGCCGGCAAGAACGACGCGGGAGGACAAGTCAGGATCCTTCTGCAGCAGTTTATTGTATGCGCATCTTACACTCTTAAAAGCTTAAAGACCGAAGACGCCAAGAAGCGGGAGAGCGGTTGCTTATATAGTCTAAAGGTCCCATCTATGACGTATAAGAAGCGGATTGGTTGCTGGAGATCACGCCACGGGAGGAGGCGAGGGAGAGCAGGCTCTTGTGCATGCCCCTTATGGGCGCAGCAGGATGTTTACTGTTAAGAAGGTCCGGATACCGGCGCCATCTTGTAATGGCGGCGGAGGCTGTGGCTCTCCACACATGTGGGTGGTGGGAATCGAACCCAGGTCTTCTTCAAGAGCAGTCAGTGCTCTTAACCGCTGAGCCATCTCTCCAGCTC
>NW_008348089.1:1401031-1417948 GCF_000622305.1 Nannospalax galili
CCCTCTATAGGCATTTCAAAAACTGGGAAGGCCATACCCAGCTTTTTCCTCACAATTTTAGGGAGGAGTGAACATGATGGCTGTATTGAATAAGGTGGGGGGGCAGTAGCAGCTCCCCGTCCCACAGCGTAGGGCACTGGGTTCTTATATTCCAGTGGCCTGTATCTATTTTCTTCATAATTTGCTGCTTGTTCTTCTAATTCTATCTCTTCTTCTGGGCTTAAACTGCTCTCTTCTAACTGCAGAGCAGCAAGTTCCCTTGTGGGGTATAAATACCCCTTTGGTAAGTTTCTTCCCTGTCTAAAACCTGTTACTTGGTTTCTTGCTCCGTCCTTTTCGACAGTGCTCTCTCCCCTGCCTTCCTCTGGCTTACCGGGAGGTCTATTTTCACTTTGGGCCCTATTTTCTTTTGCACGTGCTCCCATCCTTTCATTTCGTTCGGTTTCTGATAGGCTGTCCTGGAGATCCTCTAGAACCATTTGCCCTTCCTCCATAACTTCCTGACAGTAACCCGCGTGGAGGCATAGGGTAAGAAGCAGAATTACAAAGGCTCCCATAATCAAGGCAAAAACAATTCCAGCAATCTCCACAATATCCATACCTCTCCGAACCTACCTGCAGTTCTGAATCCTCCTCCTGTATTGGAGGGGTCTTCGGGCGGCGCCAGCGATGTTGAGTCCCGGGTCTCGGCACCAGCTGTCCCCGACCGCTTTCTGTCTCGCCGGCAAGAACGACGCGGGAGGACAAGTCAGGATCCTTCTGCAGCAGTTTATTGTATGCGCATCTTACACTCTTAGAAGCTTAAAGACCGAAGATGCCGAGAAGCGGGAGAGCGGTTGCTTATATAGTCTAAAGGTCCCATCTATGACGTATAAGAAGCGGATTGGTTGCTGGAGATCACGCCACGGGAGGAGGCGAGGGAGAGCAGGCTCTTGTGCACGCCCCTTATGGGCGCAGCAGGATGTTTACTGTTAAGAAGGTCCGGATACTGGCGCCATCTTGTAATGGCGGCGGAGGCTGTGGCTCTCCACACTTCTTCCCCCTCCTCCTGTCCTTCCCAATTTCAAAGCAACTTTTCTTGTAAGCTCCAGGAAGAAGGGAGACAGTGTTATCTCTACTTTGTCTCCACCTTCACAATAGCAATACAGTCTGGGAAGGCTAATGTTGATTGTCAACTTGACAGGCTCTAGATCACCTAGGAGACAAGCTTCTAGATATACAAGAGAGGGGTTATTTAGATTAGGTTAGTCACTGGTCATGCCTCTGAGGAACTGTCTAGATTAGGTAAATTGAGATGGGAATACGTACTCTAAAGGAAGGCAGAACCATTCTTGGGTCTAAGACTGAATGAAGAGGACTGTGAATGCAATGTGACCAGCTGCCTCAGCTCCTGCCCACCATGAAGGACTGCACCCTGGAACTTGAGTCAAAATGAACCCTTCTTTAAGTTGCTTTGGTCAGGTATTTATTGCAATAATAAGAAAAGTAACTAAGACAGGGTCCAAGATTTATGCAGGGTCATAGTGGGAGAGAATCTCAGTCTTTACAAGCTACCTCCAGAACTTCTTAGGTCTTAAAAAGTCAACCAAGCAGAAGATCAGATTTCCCATGTTTATCAAAAGTTCTTATGTTAAGGCAGGTTCTACAGCCCATGAAAGATCTGGATTCCAATCTCTTTCCAAGTATATTTAAAAAAAATCATTCACCTGTTTCTAGTTGTTGTTTGTAGGAAAAAAGCTTGATAAATCTCTGGAATCATCTGTTCTTCTAATGTTCCTGTGATGTGTTAGTAGTTGGCAATTGTTCTAGTTAGCTTTCTGTTGCTATGATAAAACACTGGAAAACATCAATGGATGATCCAACACCAGCTTCAAGACCAAATAACCACATCAGTGGCCAGAACAGCATACGTCATTGGTGTAGTGGTAGAACTCTTATCTTGGGGGCAATCAACAGCTAACTAATTTGACTAAATGCCTACCCAAAGGGAGGAAACTCAAGGGTGGTAATATAAACATAACCTAATACACATGGCTGGAGTGACCATAGATATTAGAGAAAACCCCAAGACTGTCACATCGCTAGACTAATGTGATTTCTTACTATGTGTAAAATATGTATCCTTATATTTACAGATAAATATCCCAATCACCACTCATCAAAGAAGCTCATTTTGTATCAGTCAGAGAATATTACCAAGTACTACAACTGGTCACACTCAGACATTGTCTATGAATTTCCCAGGCCTAAGTGACACAGATACAATGCAACCTTTATACCTAAGGCACATGGAACACAGAACAGGGACAAAGAAGAGGACACTAATGAATCTCTCAGTTCTCAATAATGAAACTCCCTCATGCAGAGGAGGGCCAGGAACACAAAAGGTCACAAATAGCCAAAATATAGAGACCAAGGGTCTTCTGAATGATGGTCCTAAACAGGACTTCTTTATTAAACTTCATCCACCAAAGGCTCAGGGACCATCACAGAAGAGGGGGCAGAAAGATTGTAAGAGCCAGGGAGGAAGTGCATGACCATATGGAAACAGAGTCCTACAAGATCCCAGGAACCTGCTCATATGATTCTATGGCAATTGTGTCAGGATATACAAGTCCCATACAAACTCAGGTGGACAGTAACCCAGCATAGAACTGGAAAAATGAACACCAGACATCAACCTTATCTGAAGGAATGTTGGCAACTGATTGCTGCTAGATGAAGAAGAGCTGATCTTCCTAAAACAAGGGACTCTAGGTAGGCTGACTAGACTTAGTGGACGGACTTGGAATGGGGAAATCTAGGGACACTGACAACCCAGTGGGCCTTAACAGGGATGACCGAGCATATGGACTCTAGTAGAGGGGCTATGGGAGTGTGCCAGTGGGGACGGGGGTATAAAGATAATTAAGATGTTTTGAGCTGTTCTGTATGAAATACACAAGAAAATCAATTAAAAAATTAAACAACAACAACAAAACACTGGCTAAAACCAACTTGGGGAAGAAAGAGTATATTTCATCTTCTACTTTACAGTCCACCATCAAGGGAAGCCACGGCAGGAACCTGGAGTCAGGAACTGGACCACAGAGGAAAGCTGCTTTCTGACTTTGTTCTCTGGTTTGCTCAGCTATCTTTTTTATATGGCCAAAGCCCCACCACTGCCTAAGTGGGATGCACCCTTCTACATAAATTATCAATGAATAAATTGCCACAAAGACCTTGGCCATAGGCTAATCTGATGAAAGAACTTCCTTATTTGAGGTTCCCTCTTCCCAGATGACTCTAGCTTGTGTCAAATTGACAGAAACTAATTAACATAGCAATATTCCATTATTCTTTCACCTCAGAAAAAAAAATATCTTCAAACCTACTCTAAATATGGCAAATCTGGGCCAAAACATCATTGCAGTATTATTCTAATAGTTTGTTATGGAAGAAAACTCAAGAGCTATTCAGGCTTCAAGAAACACCATTTACAAATAGAACTCCATAGAAAGAATCAAGAGTTTGAATAGAGAGTAAACATTCACACTCTCAACCAGATATTATAGATTTGCAATCTTATTCTACCATTTCTTTCTGGGTAATCTGTAGTAAATTGTTCAGTCTCTCTAAGTCTGTGTTTTCTCAGATGTGAAATAGTCATGAGAAATAAATAAGGCTTGTGAATGATGAAATGACAGCTCCTCTATTTGGTTTCTATTGCTGTCCTAACAAAGTGCTAC
Organism: Nannospalax galili; assembly: GCF_000622305.1. Taxonomy (NCBI): domain Eukaryota; kingdom Metazoa; phylum Chordata; class Mammalia; order Rodentia; family Spalacidae; genus Nannospalax; species Nannospalax galili. The sequence continues at coordinate 1,404,760 of NW_008348089.1, forward strand.
AAAAAGTGGCCTAAACAACACATTTTCACTCATATTGTTGTATAGATAAGAGGTTCAACATAAGTCTCAGTGGGTTTGCAGTCAAGGAGACAGCATGATATACTTTCCAGACTGTAAGCAGTCTGCATCCTTCCCCTCCCCAGCTCTGTAAGACTGCAGGCATTCCTGTCCTCATGGAGCCTTGCACCACCTTCAAAGTCACCAAGTTTCGCTCTCACCGCCATCTCCTTGCTTCTCCACAGCTGGGAAGTATCCTTTGAATTTGGACTCATGTGATTACTTTGGACCAGCTTAGATAATCTAGGGTAATCTTGCCCTATGAGGGCTTTAACCTTAATTTCTCTACTTCAAGGTATTTTTCTCAAGCAGAGTATTTTACAGATTTCTGGCATCAAGATATTGATACATTTGGGGATCATTATTATGACTACCAAAGGAGGATTGTTATTAAATTTACTTAGCATACTGACTCCAAACTTTAGCCATGTTTTATAGTTTCATTATGCTATTGGAAAGCATAGAGTAAATTAAAACAGTCCAAAATGAGCCTGTGGTCCTTAAGAGAAAAAAGAAGCCTGATCTGGTGGCATGAGGCTATAATCTCAGGTATTGCAAAGCTGAGACAAGGGGGCCACAATTTCAAAGCCAACCCGGACCAACAAATTCAAGGTCAACCTGGGAAGCAGTAAGTTCTTGTCTCAAAATAAGACATTAAAAAGAAGTCTTGGGATATAGCTTAGTAGCAGTACACTTGCCTTGCATGCACAGCATCTTAGTTTCAATCCTCAGGACTGAAAAGAGAAAGGGAAAGAGAGATACAGGGACAGAGATGGGGTGGGAGGGAGGAAAGCTGAACTTGGGTGGTTGGGGGTGAAGTCTCAACTAAACATCATCTGTGCTGGGATAGCCCCTATCTTCAGGCATGGTTTTCACAGCTCTTTCCCCTTAGTTATCCACTCCAAATTTTATTTCAGTCTCTTTGATAACTTTTTAAAAATAATGCTCCTGAAACAATGGTTCATGATTACTTGACTTTGATTTCGGCTGCTACATACCCCACACAGTCTCATCACAATAAAGGTATAATTTTCAACCGTAAGTTCACTTGTTTGATCTGCAGAATTATTTTGACTCTTTCCATAAATTCTTATCTTATTAACATTAATACTTTAATTGCACATACTTATCGCTTTATATGTTTTAAAGCACTAAGGTCTTATCAAGTTCTGGTAGGTACCCTAGAGCAACGGTAATGACCAGTATAGTTTAGGGTCTATGGGACCCCTGGTCAATCTCCCCTAAGCAATTTGTTTCCTGACTTCTCTGGATTTTCCTATTGAAATATGTATATCTAAAAACTCAAATTTGGCAACTAGCTATGAGAGAGCTCATGTGATGTTTGTCTGTCTGTGTGTGGGTTACCTCATTCAGGATGATTGCTTCCAGTACCATCCATTTACCTATGAATTTTCTAATTTCATTTGTCTTGACAGCTGAATAATATTCCATTGTATAAATGTACCTTACTTTCATTATCTATTCATCAGTTGAAGGACATCTATGTTGTTTACATTTTATGTCTATCGTGAATACAGTAGCAGTGAACATAGATGAACAGGTCACTCTATAGTAGGGTATAATGGTTTTTGGTTACACACCCAAAAGTTTGGTATGGCAAGATCAAATGGTAGATCAATTTCTAGCTTTTTGAGGAAACTCCACACTGACTTCCATAGTGGGTACCCCAGTTTGCACTCCTACCACGAGTGGATGTGAGTTCCACATCCTTACCATGTTTCTTTTATGTATCTTAGCCAGTCTGATTGGGGTAAGTCGAAATCTCAAAGTGACTTAATTTGAATTTCCCTGACATCTAAAGATTTTGAACATTATTTTTTTTTTGCTCTTTTTGAAACAGGGTCTCCCTGTAGCCTCAGCTGGCCTGGAACTCACTATGCAGACCAGGGTGACCTTGAACTCACAGATCTACCTGCCTCTGTTTCCCAAGTGCTGGGATTAAAGGCATGCGCCACCATGCCCATCACACATTTTCTTAAGTATTTCTCAGCCATTTGCATTCATCTTTGAGGATTGCCTGATCAGTTCCTTGCCCCATTTTTAATTAGGCTGTTTGTTTTTGATGTTTATGTTTTTTTAGTTCTTTGTATATTCTAGATATTAACCCTCTGTTAGAGGTATAGCTGGTACAGTCTTTTTCCTATTTTGTAGGTTCCCTCTTTACCTGAATGATGGTGTCCTTTGCTGTACAGAAGCTTTTTCATGTCATAAAGTCTCATTTGTCAATTGTTGGACTTACTGAGTGTGCTACAGGAGTCCTGTTCAGAAAGTCCTTTGTGTGATAGCTTTTGAAGTTACTGATGAACCTAGTTTTAAACTACACACACACACACACACACACACACACACACACACACACACAACTTAATTCAAAGCCATTATCTTTCACATTGGTAGAAAGTCAGGGTTTTCATACTAAAGTTTGGAAAAAGCCTAGACTCTTTCCAGGTCCTGAATGTTTGAACTTATAAAGTAGAACCATTAAGCTAAGTAACTATAAGAGCTGGAAAGGAAAGGTAGAAAAATATTTTGTTATTTGTTGACATTAGATTGTATACGCAAAATCATAAGGAATATTTAGAAAACTACCAAAAATCAAGGGGAATTTAGTCAAACCACAGGTTTTAATTTTTGCTTCCAAAACTCAATAACTTAAAACATGAAAATACTAACCCATTAGAAGATATGATGAATGTGAAGACTTTATTAATGATAGCAATTGTACTCAATTCTAGTCTCAAACTTAATAAATGTATAAAATACCTGAGGAAAAGCACATAATATTCCTGAAAGAAAAGCCAATAGATGAACTGAATAGAAAGGTACACCGTACGGACTGCAATAAGACTATGCACCCCAAAAGTCATGTCAGTCTTATCACAGTGAAAACACCATCATTCACTGCCACTAGTTGTGTGAGTTAAAACTTACTTAGAGAAAGAGGAATTTTAATAGGAAGAGCAGTTTCTGGGAGGGAGGAGTGCTTCCATCTGCCTGTATGTCATGCATGCATTAAGCCTCTAGAATTAAAACCATGTGGTGCAGTAATGATACAGGCAAGCCAACGGAAAATAGTTTTTGGAATCCAAAAAAAGAGAAAAATTGTATATTAAAAGTTAGAATATGTTAAAGGAGTATCTCATAACAGGGAGAAAGCAATGGTGCTGAGGGGCCTGGAAACCATGGGGCAGAGCGCCAGTGTGGCTCACAGGAGTGGATAAAATGGACATATACAAATTACGACACATCACACGAGCCAAACACTCTGTAAGCTGTAAATGGGAAAAAATTCATGACACGAAATCCAAAGGCCTGAAAGTGATTTATAAATTTTACTATGTAAAAATAAAAAAGCCAAAATATAACTGCAGTAGCATAAATATCTGAAAATCAGCTTTACTGTGCTCATTCCTGTGATTAGCAATAATATCACTGTTCTTCCAAAATACTTGTTTTAAGCAGGAGAGCAGTAATGAATGTGCACATTAAGAATAGGCAAAATTGATCATTTTAATGCTCTTCATCAATTTTTAGTGGTTCTTTTCATTGTGTGGTCATAGAATTTATACTCCATTCTCAGACAATTCTAGCTATTTGACATTTTATTGTCATTGTGAATGAGATACTTTCATGTTTATTTCCTAATGAGTTATTGCTAAGGATGTTCATGTTCAAACATATATGCTTTTGATAGGTGACCAGTGTTTATTAACACATCTGAAATACTCCTCAATTTTACTAGTGTTTGCTTTTTGCAAAACTTCAGAAGGGCAATAAACATACCTTTTACTGCTCAATTTAGAATCATTTGAAACACAGGTACAAAACAAGGCGGGTAGAAAGAGATGAGTCAGATTACCATATCCCAGGGTCACGGCATCACTAGACAGATTCAAGTCTCAGCCTAAGGACAGGGTAATAATACAAAGTTCCTGTAGGGGAACGAACGTAAAGGGAGACCAGAATTGGATCTTACGGCACCTTCCTAACCAATCGCATGTAAAGATGAGAGTAAATCGGCAAGGTAGACATAGGAAAGTTGCTGTTTCAGGGCATGCCTTAACGTGCAAAATCTCAGGCCAACATGTTTCTTAAACACTGACATTTCTTGGATAGTTCAAAGATCTAATAATCACTTCTCTGACTTTACACACACGCATGCACGCACACACGTGGATATATCTTCCTTTCCAATATGTATGTCTTATATTCATGCATTTCCCAGCAACACCCTTGGTACCCCAAAAGTTGTCTATGGATGCACATGATAATCACTTGGGACTCTATTAGGGACACAGAAGCTTGAGCCCAATCCCCAAACTTCTCATTGAGAAGATACATTTTAACCATGTACTTAGAGAATTCAATTCTCCAAAATTATTTAAATAAGAATTTTAGAATTTCATATAATGTATTTTGGTCACATTCAGACTCCCTTTCCCCTCTTCACTATCACCTTATTGCCCTGGCATCGAACTTCATGCTCTCTATTATTTTTTTTTAATTTATAGATAAGAGAATTCAGAAGTCTTTTTAAGTGTGACAGGCAGGCACTGCTGATTGACCGCCAGTCCTACAACTGCACAGTAAGACACCAAGTGTTGGCGTTTGCATCTTTCTTTAAGTGAGAATGTCTCTAGTCATTTCAACATTAAGTATCACTTTTTATTATTTACAGGCGCCATTCTGTTCAGAAAGGATATTTTATTAACTGATAATAAGAATTTATTGTTCCATCTTGTTTTACCCAAGATAGTGGTGGATATAAGATTTTGTACTCACTCTATTATACTACCTACACAGTCTTGGGCATGTTTACCCAGTCATCTCTTTTCCATTATCTACAAAATATACATTACAAGAGCATGGATATACAGATTATAAGAGATTATGAGATCATGTTGGTAATTAAATAACAATTCTTTTAAAGCATTTATTAAAAACTCAGATTATTGATCATTATAAGGTTTAAACATAGTGGCATCAAATAGACTTTAAATCTGTAGGTTAGAAAGTATTTTCGGAGATGCATACACTCTATTGACAGTTGAAAATACAGTCAACCTCTTTCTGTTTCCTGTTTGCTTGCTAAGAGTTGGAAATTCCACTTTTGTGGACTTTTCTAGCACAGACTTAATTTGCTTCCATCCTTTATTTCACTCATAAACAAATTCTTCCTCAACCAGTAAATGCCAATATAATTATTTTGTAGAGTACACAGTGATTCATTTGAATTTATGAATAAGCTAAGACCATAAAGACTTTGGAAATATCTGTCAGAACATGATGTGAAAGTTATTTTTTACCAAGGAAGCATATTTGTTTAAATGACACAATCTCGGCCTTTGGTGTTAACGTCTTTGCATCTGCTTCTCCAGTTGGAATATGATTGTGAAATGGAGAGAAAGTGAAATCACTACATCTTAGTTCCCCCCAAATGTGAGATTATACAAACCCTGGAATGCAATTGAGCATCTCAAATATCACACCACAATCACAGCTTTGCTTTTCTCTCCCAAGTGACATGTGGCTTAAGACTTTGTTTTGAGATTTGCAGTTTTACTTTCTTACTTAGAATAACTGTTGGCTAAATATAAATCTTAAGATGAAGACTTGCTGCAATCAGGTTTCACTGGGATTTCTATGTCAACTTTTTTTTTTTATTCTGCTTCTCTTGCTAGCTCAGCTGATTTTATTAATTTTTTCCCATTTATCATCTCAAGGGATTTTTACCATGTCAAAAGATAAAAATCCTAAATTTTCACATATAAATAAGAGAGCACAAGATCTGGAATTCAGAGAGAAACATAATGTTTTGCAAAGTATAGGCAATCTTTTTACCAAGAAAAATTCCTCAGATATGACTAAAATCAGAAACATATTCCCTTTATCAGGCAACCTTGTTTCACTAGGTAAATGGAAGGTGGCCTTTAGGATAACTAAAGAGCAAGATGCACATCAAAAGACAAAAGCCAGAGACTTGCACATGCTCCGTGGGTTACCCCCTCCTGGATGTATTTCAGAAATTCATGTACAGCCAGAGTTCTGCATGCCTAGGGAGAGTGGTCCCCACATTTTCTAGATGGGAGAGCTCTGATCCCCAGTCCAAGTTCTGGGAACAGAAAGGAGACATCTGAATTTATCAGTGTGTTTCTTGACCTAAATCATTCTATTTTCCACATGGCTAGTTTCTGATCTTTTTAAAAATAAAACAGCATTAAAATCAAGTCAGTTGGCAGATGAGAAGAATATTCATATTGATTTCCCCAAATGTGACAGTTGAGAACAATGATAATGATTAAGTGAAAACAAAAGTATCTTTGGGACAAAACCTCTGCTTCTGATTGTCTTGGTTTTGGAAAATTGGAATCTAGTGATTAAGGGATGAGTCTGTGTAGCTCATCTAGGCTGACATAACAGCACAAGTGAAACTGCTTAAACATGGCCAATTTTTGAAAATAAATATGGTTGCTCTTGTATGTATAGGTTACCATTTAAATATATACCCAATCATTTATGGATGTCCTGAAATGTCCATCTTTATGAAGAAGGACCTTATTTTATACTACATATAATTACTAAATTAATAAATTATCTAATTACTAGTTTTTACAAGCAATACACCAGTAAAACACAGTTCACAAAATTATACTCATGGAGTTTCATCAAGAAGAAGACTAGGAACAAGATGGCTCAGCAGATAAAAGTACTTGCTACCCTACTTGATGGCCTAAATTCAATCCCTGGGACCCACATGCTGAGAAGGGAGAACTGACTCTCAGATGTGCTCTGACTACCACACAAATTAATTAATAATTAATGTAACAAAAGAAGCAAAATAATCAGAAACAATTAGAACTAGACTAATAGCTGTCTATAAAATTAAGAATAAAGATAGCTTCTTGCATGTTCAGAATATTGGGTCATTTCTTCTGCCTCACTCAAAAATTTGTTCCAATTCAATAAAGCTATCTATCTCTTTACAAACCCTCAGGACGTTTCCGGAGTTTTACAAGTAGATGTTGCAGCATTTTTTTCAATGATGAAAGATACTGAAACTAAAATTTTGCATTAGTTTTTTTGTTCCCAGAGACAGTTTGACATCCAAATAATCTCAGCCTTTTCTCTAAGAGCATTTTTCAAAAAATACTTTCAAAGTCAGTGATTTTTGTTACTTCTTCATTGGAAAATATTAGCAATTATTATTTTCATGAATTAAGCTTGTGGCTTACACTGAAAATAGAAATTATTAAAATAGATGGAATAAATAATGGGTATATTATCAGAAGCATTTATGAAAACAAAATTTTTAATAGTAAATGAAAAAACCTAGGCATGAAAAATTTTGTTGAGTTAGTACAGCTTGTCTGTTAAATGGTATAGGCATACACAAAATTGTATAAGGATCAGCCAGGTATGATGACACGTGCCTTTAATCCCAGAACTCAGGAGACAGAGGTAGGCCTATTTCTGTGAGTTTGAGGTTATCCTGGTCTACAAAGAGAGTTTCAAGTCAGCAGAGCAGCGTAGTGGGTTCCTGTTTCCAAAAACAAAGTATAAGGATCATTAAATTCATTTTAATGGCTGTGTGTAATTTTAGTTTTTCTTTCAAAAGCAAATATTTTTAATATGATGTTTTTTCAAACTTAATGGAGTAAGGAATAATTTGTATTCAATAAATAGCTGTTCTAGATATTAAATTATTTAATTTTTGAGATCAATAGTACGTTAGCTAAAATTGAGCTTCTGTATTAAATGCTTGATAAACAGATAAACAACAAAACATGAATGATGTAGCACAGCAGCCTGGGAGCAAATATCAATTATCACTTGTGAAATGCCTATCATAGCCAACAACAAATCTAGATGGAGTCACTTTGAACGGACTCCAGTGGTTTATTTCCTTATTACTGTATTTCTATGAAAGTCTTTATAGGAATCTTGCCAGCATCACCCCTGCTGCACATCACGTCTTGAAGTACTTGCTGTGGGTGAACTCTGCAGACCTTTGACTGCTGAATACTACCCACCGGCTAGTACTTTACTCTTAGTATTATAGAGATTATTCAAATGCACTCATTTTCTCCAACTTTTTCATTCTTTATGGGGGGGGTCAGTGTATTTTCGCCATGTTATTTGAGGAAATTTCACTCAAACCACAAATGACTGCCTCATCTATCCATTATGTGTTTTCTTCGTTTCTTGTGCACTTATTTTCATCTGACCCACTTTCCTGTATTACTATTGAGATCAACATAAGTTTTCTTTTATACAGGTACATGTTTGAGACATTTCCAGATGCTCGGTCATGGCACATAAAAGGCAGTTTTTGTATTTGAAGATAACACCATTGATGACATAGTCTTCTCACTTTAAGAAACAAGAGCTTTTTTACTTTTTAGATTGAGTTTTTAAATGTCTCTAGTTGAGATTTCTATACTTCTATCATACCACTTGACACTAAAGTATTTCTCAGCTAAATTAATAAACCACCAGTGAAGGACTAGATCTTCGTCTTAAGACTTTGCCCATCTTGAACAAAGAGCTTCAACTCTAATGGGCATTATAGTAATAACTTTTGACCAAGTATAATTACTCAACATATCTTAATAGATTTTTAAGCATCTGTGCCAAAAAGCCCACCTGTAATAATATTTATGGTTGTTACTTCATGTGTGAGGACACTAGGAAAGAAACCTTTGCATCTGTGAGAAAGTATCGGGATTGGTGGATAGAGAGACAATTGCAATGTATTTTGTCTATTTTTTTTCACACAGGTGAAATTTTCAAATGTTTCCCTATCATAACATTGAACAAAGAAGTGAGAGGAAGCCTTCCCTAACTGACCAGGCAAATAAATGCTTTGATGGTGCAGCTGAAGCAAGTCAGTGGTATAGTAGCCAGCTCAGACCAGCATTACTGTTCTGAGAGTTTGGGTTAGTCTTAATAGTTGTTCAGTGTTTGCTGGTGCCAACTTATTTTCTGCTAATTTATCCCCAATCCAATTTGGTAATGCTGTTTTAGTGCCATGTGACTGGTCCTTTTAAGTTGATGGAGAGTGGGTGGGGAGGGAGGAGGGAGGCAAAGAGCAAGGACTGGGGAAATCATTGCAGTTTCTCATCCCCTGGGCTTCCCATATAAGGAGGGAAGTTGAATGGAAACTTCATGAAAGGATTTTTTGTTTGTGAGTTTGTTTGGTTTTTCTGTTTGATTCAAATAGAAAATACTAAACTGACTTAATCTCATACAAGCTCATTCCATCACATAATTAGAATTAAGCTCATTCCAACCCAACTCCTGTAGTGTGAATAGATAGTAGTCTCCAATACCTAAGTTTCTATTGTATGAAGTCTTACTAGTGTCAATAAAGGAGAATTTTTTTTCAAAACTAAGAAACCCCAGAATCCCTTTAATTTTAACAACTTTTCTCCAGTTAGGGAAGAAGATCTCAGGGAACAATTAGTCTTGATCTTTCTGAAAATCATCAAAAGAATAAATGAAACATTTAATTCCCAGATTCTGTAGCTCAGTATCTGTCCTCATGTTTACTAGGGGTGTCCCCACCATCACTGTCTGGTTGGAAGAAATGCAAATCCTTTGAGAGGCATGACCCTTGTGGCTCCATAAAGTCCCGCCATCCCAGACCTCAAGCCTATTCTCACGAATAATAAAGCAAGGAGTGTCCGCTGTCCTTTCAGTTCCAGAAGATGGATCTCCCCTCAGTGCCTGCCTCAGAGCTGGCCTCTTTTGTTCCCTAGTGGTACAGCATAATAACTTTGTCATGGAACTTTGCAAAGTTCTCTATGCCCGCATGAAACTGTTTCCATGATTTTTCAACATTCAAAAGTTTATTTTCATGATTTTTGAAGTATATTAGAGATTTTTAAAGCAATCAAATGAAAACTATACTTCACATTTTATAGCTCTAAAATGTGCTTAATGTTGTAACAAGCTGTAAACTTATTTTTTTTTCTGCCGTACTTCAAACTAGCCAACTTCATATTTCTGTGTGAAATTTAAGCCAGAAAGTTATTGCGACCACATATAAAGCTTGGTGACAATCCTTACACAGGTTTTATTTTCTCAGAGTCAGCAAGAACATTTTTCCCCATGTTATAATTTATTAACTAATCATCATCTCCCCATAATGTGCACATGCCCACTTATTTCCCAAGAAGGTCTATGTCCTTTGCACAAATGAAACTCAATGTCTGTTTCTCAGGTTAAAGACTACCTACTGATTCTGCAAAAAACCAGTGGGGCAGAAAACGCTATACTTTGCAAGATCAGTCAGGAAAGTACATCTCATGCTCTAGTTTCTCCCACACAGTTAATCTCAAGGGTGTTAGTGGAGAGAAAATACTAACAGATGGACAAGCTTTTTGTTGGTAGTGTTTTTCTTTCTTTTAAAGTGGGAGTACATTGTAATCTATTGCAGAGAAAAAAAGGAGGGGGAGCCACTAAGTACCGTTATCTCCCCCAGCTGGGTTGCAAGCATCCTTGCATGTGCTTTCCTTGCTAGCTCAGCTTCTCCTTAGAGGTCAGAGGCAGGTCATTTGCAGAGGGTTGGTAAGTTGTGCTAGGTGCTTACAAATAGAGCTTGTTAACTGAACTTCAAACACAAATAAAAATCAGAAATACTGAAGCCAACAGTAATATGAAAAATGAAATAGTCAAAATGCATTTAAAGCACCTTATGTCAAAAATTTATTGAGCAGATCAATTTTTACAGTTCACTCCTTGCTTTTTATTTCCTTTCTCTCTATACACAATTCGTCTTTTAGTTTATAAACATATTTTTAAGCAAGCCATCTTGTTTTGATCACAGTAGACAAATGTTCAAAATCTCTCTGAAGTTATAGGTCTCATGGTATAGAGCCCAAACTGACTTTATTAACTCTTCACAGAAATCAGAACAGCAATGTTAGAAATGTACAGTACTGACATCTCCAATTCCACTTGTGCTGATTAAAAAGAAATACAGCTTTTATTATGTAAAATGATCCAGAGAAAGTGTCGCAGACATGAAGAACTGTTGTAGGCACAGCTGAAGGACAGAAATACACAGGTTTGGCCTGTAGTTGGATGGATGTTCTCACAAATAATTATAATTTTCACACCACTAGATGCCTTAGGAGAGACTATGACAGGACCCACATGATTTGCTGTTTTTATAGTTTTAATATTGGCAAGAATAAAAAAGACAAACTGGCATATTCTATTTGTTTTCTGCTATGTTTAGCAATAACTTTAGATCATCCTTTGCAGAGCTACATCATTCTTTGAAGAACTATAACATGAAATAATGAAAGTCCCAAACAGTTACTATACCGTTATATTTGCAATCTGTCTTATTAGCAGTTACAAAAGTTTCAGATACTTTCATTTCAATATGCAAACTTCTCTTCCCTGATTCACCAAGGGAAGCCAAGTAAATTATAATTTCATGTAAGCAAGAAAATTTTTGGTCATTTTTGTATAATAATCGTAGTCATGCTAATTAATATTTATTAATTATTAAGCATGTGCAAGACAGTGGGTTAAATGCCTTATTTATTTATCATATTCAAAGAACTATTATCCCTATTGGATGAATGAGTTTGGGAACTCCATCCAAGGTACAAAGCTAAACTGAAAGATGAGAGAGTCCCTCAGCTCAACCACACAAACAACTACAAGAGAAAATTTCTTCTTCCTTTAATACAAATGTTCCCAGCAATGCTATCCGAGACCCCCAGAAGGTCTGAGACCTCTGAGTGAAAATTAAGATTTAGGAATGGATAGCTCTGAGCTATCAACAGAGCTAACTTTATGTTTCTTCCTCAACCTTGGAAGCAAAAACTTCTAAAATTTTCATAATCCATACCATAAAATACAATTTATATTTTGATGAGCACAATTGCATGCACACATTAACTTTCTATATAACTGAAACCCGTTCTGAAAATGTTTTTGAAGATTAATTTAAATCTGCTTTGTGATTATTGGGTCATGACTTTGAGGAAATGTGGTAGAACTTCAGGAAGCATTGCATCCATGTGTACTTTGAACAGAATGCTGGATAATCCTCATTCCTACTAAGCACGCTTTTTCATCCTTTCAGCAGTAACATCATAAGGATAAATGTGTAACAAGATTTCTGAATTACAACTTGTCTTCTTAAGTTGTATTTTCAAACTTTTCATGTTAGGCTGTACTTACTGTACCTTATACCCAAGATATTGTAATAAAAATTAGTCAAACATAGCAAATACTTTCCAACCTAACACACAGATATGATTGTATTCTCTCACCCACTTACAATTATTTCTTGGCTTGTTGAAGTCTTTAGGCCTTTGTTCTATCTCCTAACTACATATCTACATCCACCCTGCCCTCAGATTTGACACATGATTTAACTAAATAAATAGTAACCAGAAGCATCAAGAGGTCTTGTGTCCTCTAGTGCCACAGAGCTGTGTACACACTCATCCATCTATATGCTGTCACAGTTCAGGTCTCAGCCCAGATGCCATTCAGTCTGTGAAAAGCCTTTGAGCCCTCCTAATCTCGCTATCCAGGTATACTTTGCACCATATCAGCATGCATATAAATAAGGCTAATCTACAACCCTTTGGCAATTGATATTCACTGCTCCCATCACGGTGAGCTGTTAACAGTTCACCACTGCTCCTTTCTGGCAAATGCAGAGGCAGACTCAGCAAGCTACTGACTGGCTAACATTTGTTAGAAAAGTTGGTTTTTCAGCCATTCTCAAAAGATGGAATCAACTCTGTTGTTTAATTCATCCTTCAGAGTTCAGCCAGGGATTAGCAAGGTTGGTTCTAGATTCTAAGACCGTATCACTGCCTTGCTTCTCCCTGGCCATTCTTGATTCCATATTTCCTATTTTTCCTGAAAGCATGTCCTAAATAAGTGACATGCACCAATATGCTCCTCATACTTTATTCTTAATATGATTAAATGATAAGTATGCTTTCTAACATTTACAAAATAATAATTTTGACTTGACCATGTTATATTTATTGAAAAGTCTGTGGTAGTGCTTTTCTTGAATCATCTATTCTCTAATATACAATATAATTATCTTCCAATTAACTTATCTTTGGCA
>NW_008348089.1:1418145-1436525 GCF_000622305.1 Nannospalax galili
ACCAATTATCCTTCTTAAAAGCCATACAGACTCTTATGAGCAATATTTAAAAGAAAAGCATAGAACCAGACAAATTCACTACTACCAAAATTTTAAGGAAAACTTAACACCAACACTACTCAAACATCAAAACTTCTCAAAATAGAAAAGGAAGGAATACTCAAACTCATTTTATGAAGCCAATATTACTGTGACACCAAAAACAGATAAGGACACAACACAAAAAGAAAATAGCAGACTAATTTCCTTAATGAGTATAGATGCCAATTTTTTCAACAAAGCACTTGCACACTGAATTCAAGAACACATTAAGATCATACACTATGACCAAGTTGTTTCCTTTCCAGGGACGTAACATTGGTTCAACATATACAAGTTAATAAATTTAGTACACCATGTTTATAAAGTCAGTGACAATTACCATGATAATCTCAACAGATCCAAACTAGGCAATTAAAAATCCTGAAGAAATTAGGAGTAGAAATAACTTATATCAGCATAATAACAAGTATCTATTACAAACCTATAGCCAACGTGATATGAAATGAAGAAAAAGTTGAGAACAATTTCTCTAAAATCTAGAACCATATCCATGTACCAAACTGAGTCACTCATATGCAATGCAGTGCTTCAAATCTTAGCCATAGCAATAAGGCAAAAGAAAAATTAAAAGGGATACAAACATGAAAGCAAGAAGTCAAATTATCCACACTAGCAGATGATGTGCCCTTAGACCTAGGAGATTATGCACGCCACCAGATAATTCTTAAATTTGATAAATAGTTTCAGCAATGTAGCTGGATACAAAAATCAATCCATAAAATCAGCTTTTGGGGCCAGAGAGAAGTCTCAGTAGTTAAGAGCATGTATTGCTCTTTCCAGAAAAAATACATGAGTTCAGCTCACAGCACCCACATTGGACAGCTTACAACCCTAACTCCAACTCCAGGGGGACCCAACACTTCTGGCCTACACAGGCACCTGCACACACAGACATGCACAAATACAAATAACTTTTTAAAAATCAGTCCCTGATAAGCAAAGCAGAAAAATACTTCAAGATATAGTAAGGTTAGAACTTTCTGAAAAGAATTCCAGTACATCACCAGGAAATGATTCCAATAAATGGGACTGTGTAAAAATAGAAAGCTTCAGCACAGAAAAGGAAAATGTTAAGAGTTAAGGCAAAACCTAAAGGATGGGAAAAACTCTGCTAGCTGTACTTCAGGTAAGATTAGCATCTCGACTATATAAAGACAGAAAACTTAATCATCAACACCCTTGCATACAAATTTTCCAGTCAATATATGGGTTAATGAACTAAAGTCATCAAAAAAAGAAATACGAATGGACAATAAATATTTTATAAAATGTTCAGCATCCTTAGTCATCATGGAAATACAAATTAAAATTACTTGGAGATTCAATCTCGACCAGATCAAAACGGCTAATATCAAGAAACCAAACAACAAATATAGCAAGGATGTGGAGAAAGAGGAACACTTATTCATTGTTGGTAAGAGTATTAACTGGTGCAACCATTATGGAAATCAATATTGAAGCTTCTCAAAACTCTAAAAGTAAATCTACCATATAATCTAGCTGTACCACTCTGGGCATAGACTCAAAGGATTCTAACTTCTTCTGTCACAGAGATACTTGCACACCCATATGTATTTCTGCACTATTATGCATAACAATATTCATCAACAGATGAATGGGTAAAAAAATGTAGTACATGTCCACAATGGAATTTGTTTACCCATAGAGAAAAATGAAATCATGACACTTGCAGGCAAATGGGTGAACCTGGAAATTATTATATTAAGTGAAATCATCCAGACTCAGCAAGAAAAAGACCATATGTTTATGTTTTAGTTCATATGTAGATCATAGATTTTAATTTATTAAAAACAATCTGTAGTAATTTTACAATAATCTACAGTTCCACGATCATTGGTGAGACATAGTGTGCTGTAACTGATTTTAAGCACCCCTACATCTTGTATGGCTTCATGTTGCTGCCCTAGAAGTTTCTTTCCTCCTTCTTTACTGAGTAATGATGGGGATTTCACCTTCAAGAATAAGCAACTCAGTAATAAGACTGATGCACAAAATTCAAGACACACAGTCAAACAAAAAAATGAACAAATCACAACACACAAATATAAATACATGAAAAAGCAAGGCAATGGAATTCTTCCAAAAAAATCATAACTCCTCCACTATTGCCTTCGAAGATACAGAAACAGGTAAAACAGCAGAGGAAAATTTAAACTCATCAGTTACATAAATGTGGACACCAACAAACAGACAAATTTCATCCATTATCCAGAGGGAAAAGTCGTCAGCAAAATGGATGAGAACATCAGCAGTTGGATGAAAATGTCTGCAACAGGGCAGAATAGGTCAGGGAGAAAACTGAGATTTGGGGGATTTAAAACAAAAAGGAAATTTGGAAATAGAAAACAGTGAATCTAATGACATACAGAGTCGAAAGCATGACCAGTGGATCAGACCAAGAAGAGAAAGGATTGCCAGGGATAGAGGAAAAGGCTGATCAAATGCTGCATTCACGAGTTAATAAGGGAAAATGGCATTGCCACATTGTTGTGTGACACTCTTCCTGGGGATAAATGAACAAACGTCTACTCACTGATGACAGACCAAAGCAAGGATACCACCAAAATCCAACTTGGTAACCCAATGAGTTTTATTGGGGTTACTTACAGGAGTATGAGCAAGGGGGCTTACTTACCAGAGCAGAAATGTTTCAAAGACAGCTGTGTCATGAAAGCCCACCCCAGCGTGGGTGACAGCACATGAAATCCAGAAACCAGGGATGCACTACGCAACCTGCAGGCAGCTCAGCAGATTAGAGAATGTCTTTTCCAGGTGGCTCAGATGGTCTGAGCCTCTTCCAGACAGCTCAGCTACTCTCTGCTTCTGATAAGCAGCTTACCAGTTCTCTGCTTTTTCCATGCAGTTCAACTAGTCTCTGTCTCTTCCAAGCAGCTTGGCTGGTCTGAGAGTGTCTCTCAGCAGTCCTTAGGGCATATATATATATTTGAGGAGGGAGTATATATATATATGCTTGAGGAGGGAGGATGGTCAGTTCAAGGGATTTCCTAAAGCTATTGAGTTGTGTATTTACTGAACTTAATGAGCTTCCCTGCAAAACCGAATGGAAGGTTTCACATCTCCTCAGAAAATTTTTTTTCACCTCCCCTTAGAACATCATGTTATTTTAACTCCCTTTAAAATATCCTATTGTTTTACCTCTCTTAGCATCCTATATCTTACCGAGCTTCCTTCCAAGATGAAATATATTGTCTTAAAGGAAATTGTTATATAACACACATGTCCAAGAACACTGGTATATGATCAACATAAGAAGCCACATACAGATGGAGCTGAGATAAGCGCTAAAGGCAAAGAGAAGCCATTCAATGAAATTATAGTAGAAAATCCCTCAAATCTAGAGAAAGAAATAGACATTCAAACAAAAGGACATTCAGGACTCCAAGAAGACATGATCAGAGAGGAGCCTAACTACGACATTATAGTCAACATGTCACTAATATAAAAGAAAGAAGTAGAATTAGAAGCCAACTTGACTACAGAGAGAGAAATATCAGAATAAGGTCAAATCTCTCATTAGCGAACCTCAAAGTCAGGAAAACATGGAATTATGTATTTCAAATCCAGAAAGCAAATAACAAACCAAGAATGTTATATCTATCAAAGATATCTTTCAAAATTGAAGAAATAAGGCCCTTCAAGTCAAACACAAATGAAGGTGGTTCATGACTACCAATCCAGTGTTGCAGAAAACCTTAAGGAAACATAGAGAAAGAAAAACAGTTTAAAGCATGAGAACACAAGAAAGAATAAACTTCTTCAGAGGCATGACTGAACAGAGGAGAGCTGGAAGAAATCCATCATATCCAATATGGTGAACCTCCCATATTAGTAAGAGAGAAAAAAGTAATAAACAATAAACAACCAACCAGAACAACAACAAAATTGTAGGAATTAGTGAACATCTATCAATAATAACTCTAAATGTAAATGGCTTAAACTTGCCAATAAAGAAATGCAGACTGGATAATTTGATTAAAAATCTATTTCCAACTAACTATTGACTCCAGTTTACATCTTACTACTAAAGACACTAAGGACTGAGTGTCAAAGGATGGAAAACTATCAAGTGACTGGAAGCTGAAAGCAAGCTGTTATATCTATTCTGATAGATGATAGCATTTAAACCAGAGCTAGTCAGGAAGAAGTAAAGGAGGAATCCTTTGACAAAGTTCACCATCCTTTGTGATTGAAGCCTTGAAGAAACTAGAAACAAAGGAGCACACCTCAACATAATAAAGGTACTGTGATTGTTGACATTGCCAGCTCTTGGTTGCTCACCATAACTAGATATTAACGCCTTGTTGCTGAAGATATCACTCAGTTTTGATGCAGGACATGGAGAAATCAAACCTCAAAGTGATCAGGAAACTCTTTCCAGACTAGCTAGCTTACATAGTGTGACAGGCTGTTGGGGGAGAAAAACATCAATAATCCTACCTAGTCCTGGACACTGCATGTTACAATACCAACCTGCTGCCAACATATACCCACTAGTGCAATAGTGGTATGATTATTATGGAGGTAACCAACTGCTTTCTGCTTTGACATGAGGCCTGTTTCACAGGAGGAATTTCATGTCTGGTACTATAAACTGATCAAAAATCACATGAACAGCGAAGTCATGGGCCCTAGAGGGGTACCTGCTGTTACTGTTTTGCTATATGATCATGCTTTCAAATTGTGTTCTAAATATTTATGCTTATACCCATAGATTTGTGCTATTCTCAACTTTGGTCAGAGAAACTTTTTTGCAGTGGGTAGAGACTCAGAACTGGTCAAAGTCATGAGAACAAATAACATAGAGTGCTCAGCTATGGATGGGTTATCTATGACAAATATCAAACCCTCCAAGACTTGGTGCAGAAAGAATGTAAGCTGGTTGTTGGGGAGGAGAGTTATGAAATGCAGACTTCTGGATGTGACATGGGTATTGCATCAACTCAAAGAAGCTATGATTACCTACAGAAGGCCTGCATAAAATCAAGTCAGTCAAACTTCCAGCATTGATGGGAGAGGGGCTCCTGAGGCCCCAACCCTACTGAAGGAGGCATTGGAGGTTGATGGCTGAGAGACACAAAATCATTCTTTGTGAATATGGCTGCTATAGATTGCTCATGCCCCAATGGATGTGATATACCCATGCAGATATGAGCAGCACTAATTTGATTCAGGGAGTTATGAATAACAACAAAAAGGTGAGAAATTTGGAGGGAGACTGTGTTGGGGAGCTCCTAAGGGGAGTTGGAGGGAGGTAGTAGTAAATAGATATGATCAATATACGTTGTATAAATGAATGAATCTGTAAAACTATGAAAGTATTATTTACAAAAGAGATTGCATGAGATTAATAGGCTTCTGTACAGCTAAAGGAACAATCATAGGAGTAAAGAGGAGGCCTACAGACAAGGGAATAAAAATCTTTGTCAATTATACATCAGACAGGAGATTAATATCCAGGATATGCAAATACTGTGAAAATTAACCCCCCCAAAACACCCCACCCCAAACCATCCAATAAGTGAGCTGATGTGCTGAATAGATAGTTCTCAAAAGAAGAAATACAAATGACCAATAAATACTTGAAGAAGTATTCACTGTCCTTAGCTGACAGATAAATACAGATTAAAACTGCTTTGAGATTCCATCTCAACCTATGTAGAATGGTTATTATCAAGAAAACAAATGACAGAAAATGCTGATGGGGATACACAGAAAGTAGAACTCTGATCTATTGCTGGTGAGAATATAAACTTGCTGTGATGGTCGGTATTGATTGTCACCTGAAGTGGATCTAGAATTACCTAGAGGTAAGGCCTCTGGGCATGCTTATGAAGAATAACTAGATAAGGTTAACTCCTGGATATGCTTTTGAGGGATTATTTAGAGTAGGTTAATTGAGGTAGGAAGAACCACCTCAACTGTGAATGGATTCTTCCATAATCTATGGTTCTTAATAAAAAGGGAAAAGGTCGATGCCTATCAGCATTCATTTCTCTCTGGTTTTTGCCTCTGGATGTAATGTCACCAATTGCCTCAAGTTTCTGCCACCAGAACTTCCTTGCCATTATGACTTGTATCCTCCAACTGTTAGCCCAAATAAACCCTCCTTCCTAAAGTTACTTTTGTCAGGTTATTTTATCATAATAACAGAAAAAGTAACTAATTTAGCAAATTGGTGCCTAGAGTGGGGCCATGGCTGTGATAAATCTGATCATGTGGTTCTTTAGATTTTTGGAACTGGTTTATGGGAAAAATTTAGAAGTTTGCACCTGTGGATCACAAAAGCTTTAGGATGCTGCAAGCAGAATTTAATGGATTATTCTTTGGGGGGCTTGAAACAAAAGAATGGCAACAGAAATGCAGACTGTGGAAGCTCAGGTTCATGAGGTTTGAGTGAGGAACAGACTCTATAGGGTACTAGACAAGGGGCCTTTCATGTGGTATTCTACCAAAATTTGACTGCATTTTGCCCATGTCCTGAGAACTTGAGTGAAGCTGAATTTAAAAGCAATAGACTAATATTTTCAGTGGAGGAAATTTTAAGACAGGATAGTTTTTGGGTTCTGGTATAGCTACTGTTTACTGCTGTCATTCAGTTCTACAGTTAGAAAGAGACAAAAATGAAATAGACATGAAAAATGTGCAGTTTGCTAAGGAAAAGAATACAAGCAAGTGCAATTTTACAGAAAAGGCACGTTTGAAAGGCTGTAACTGTGAAAGAGATTAGCACCACTGAAGAGGAACTCATCATTCTGCACTAGGATAATAAGAAAGGTGTCCCCAGTCACAGACAGGAGAAATTGCCTTTTGAGTTGTTGATCGGGGTAGTCTAAGAGACTCTGAAAATAACACAGGCTATTGCCACAGCCCTTGATTCCCTCCTAGAACTTGAAGGTAAAACCCTATTGCTGAAGAGAGGACAAACTCCTGACACAGGACTTGGCGAAATCAAGCTAGGAACTGACCTGGAAGCCTCCTCCCTGAAAGCTAGCTCTCCTAGTATCAGAGGATATAATGAGAAGTGGTAAGGGAGAAAACCAGTCCAATCCAGTTGTAAAGCCTAATAATCTCAACAATGCCTGGTGCAGGTAGCTATATGTATTGGTGCAATACTGGCACTTTTATCTTGCGGTAATCAACAACTATCTATTTGGACTTGAAACCCACTCAGTGGGGGAGGGGAGTCATGTGTAGTACCACAAACATTGCTGGAGAGGTCATAGATCCTAGGGAAAAACCTACGTCTGTTACATCCTTAGACAAATATAAAATCTTACTGTATGCTACATATGTATCCTTATATTTACAGACAAGTATAACTCTCACCACTTATCGAAGAAGCTTCTTTTGCAACAGGTGGAGACTACTGAGAATTCCACAACTGGTCAAACACAGAGACTAAATGTCTGTGAGAGGCCCAGCCCTAAGTGACATATCTACAATGTAACCTCTATACCTAAGACTCAGGGAACATAGCAGAACAGGGGACAGAGAGATATTAATGCATTTCTCAACTCTCACCAGCAAAGTTTCCTTATGCAACAGATTTTATGCAACAGATTAACACAGAAAGCCACGAAAGGTCAAAATGTAGAGAATAAGCAACTGTAAAATGTATGTCCCCGGGTAGGACTCCTATATTAAACCTCTGCCACCCAGTGCTCAGGGACCATTGCAGAAGAGGAGGCAGAAGAACTGTAAGAACCAGGGGTGGTGGATGACCACAAGGAAACAGTTTTCCAGGTGGCTGGGAACTTGCCCATATGAACTCACAGCAATAATGACAGCATGCGCAAGACCCATACAAACTCAAGCCAAACAAAAATCCAGCAAAGTGGGGAAATCGGTAAGGAGTGCCAAGCCAACATTAGCTCAGGAAGTATTGTCAACTTATCATTTCTGAGTGTGGGAAAGTTTGTCTCCTTTAAGGGGGTGATGCTAGATAGGTTGACCAGGCTCCAGTGGATGAACTCACACTGACGAACATCTGGTTACACAAACTTGACTCGTTAGGCCTTAACATATATGACAGAGTACATGAAAGTAAGTGGTGGTAGGGGCAGTTATGGAAGTATGCAGATAGGGATGGGGGTCTAAATATGATCAAGAATTATTGTATGAAATGCACAAAAATTCAATAAAAAAGTATCTTGAAGGCAAAACCCCACCCATCAAGGGCTCCATTTTGTGAAAATACCAATTCATTTGAAAGGAGGGAGTCAAAACTAAAACATAGAATGCTATTGAAGAGGTTTCCTGTTCCTAGAAATAAGCTGTCTTGGTCAACACAGAGAAATTGGTACAACTGTGGTCCCAGAGAGCCAGGCTCCATCTCAAGCTTACAGCAGAACTTGACAGCATCATCCATTTGGTACTTGTGTTGCAGACATAAAGATGCAAGATTAAGGGAGTGGAGTCTTGTATCAGAGTTCCAGATAGCCACTAGGGTCAGCCAGTGTAGGGTATGATTGAATTCTCTTCAAGGAGTGGCTACCGTATGAAGCTTTGAAGATGAAGCCTGAGAAACAATCAAGATCCCAACATTTTCAAGATGCCAGGACCATAGGGCATCCATTAAGAAAAGCTGCAGGCATAGGATGTAGCTGGCCCAAGAGAGAGGTTACGTGTGCTGCAGGTGATAGAGCAGTCAGGGCAGGGGACTATCTAAGTTTTTTTGGATCCCAGATGATTCCATTATATTTCAGATGCCAAACATGGAGTTGCAGCATTTGGTATTTGCCCTACTGGGTTTGAGCCAAAATAAAGGAAAACATTTATCTCTAAAAAAAAACCACAAAAAAATCATTAAAAACTGGGAGGCTACATAAAGTATAAACAGAACATTGTAGTAAGTGAAAAAAGTTGCAGTAAAGCTATTTCCACCATGTGAACTGTGACCATGAGAATGTCAAGGGTAGGCAAGATTCATGTTTGTCAAAAGCAATCAAAGTACCATGAGAATTGATAGGGATGAGCCAGTGAGTTCCTGCATCAAAGATATGATGGTGCTGGAGGGAACTTGCTGGGGTGATGGAATAACTAGGTGGGAGAATTTCCTCTAATAGATAGCAAGGCACAATAAGCCTTTAAAATGAACATAGCATCCCCATAATAGATAGCAAGGCATGATAAGACTTTATAATGAACATAGTATTTTATTGTTATAAGAATAAATAAGTAAATGCATAGAAAAATAAGAGAGCATTATATTGACACTTAAAAAATAGCATGCATATCACAAGCGTCCAAGTTTCTCCTTGTGGACATAATTTCAAAATTAAATTCGTAATTTCTTCAACAGGGAATCCTTGGGGTTTGTTTGTTCTGTGAAAAGTTGTGCCCTCTGGGCACCTTTATAACTTGCATCATATATGTCTCTTTTAGCAAGAAGCAATGTTTACTTTCATTTCATGACTTTTCTACATTGTATAATATCTACCCTTTTGGGAGGCTGGGGAGTTGGCTCAGTGGGTAAGAGCACATGCTGCAGAAGTATAAGGACCTGAGTTCAAACCCTTAGCATCCACATAAAAACTGTAATGGTGCCTGTAATCCCAGTGCTGGGACAGAGGCAAGAGGATCCCAAGAATTTACTGGTCAGCCAGCACAAGCAAAATAGTGAGCTTCAGTCCAGTGAGAGACCCTGCAGGGAATGAAGTGGAGCGTGACAGAGCAGGACCCCCAGTGTCTTCTTCTGGCCTCTGTTCATGGGTATACAGGTGTGCACCCCCTAGTCTACCTCTACATAGTACAAAAGATCACACACACACACAGAGCCAAAAGTAAATAGATGAAAGAAAGGAAAGAAGGAAGAAAGGGAAAGGAGGGAGGGAGGGACGAAGGAACTCAGAGAAAGAAAAACAAAGTTCTGCCGTTTAGATTATATGAGCCTTTTCTTGCATGCTGACTGACTATCTGCAAGTCTGCTACCCACAGAGTCATTTCCCTGGTGCTGTCATGGAGTGCTCCACACACTTTTCTCTGCAGTTCCGTTGCTGTAGTTTCATCCCCCGCCCCCAACCATGCTCCTCATTTTCTGTTAGTGCTCTTTTCCGGAATTCCGTCCTCACACACTGAATCACTTAGGGTTCTTTTGGTATTTGTAGAATTCTGGCATTGGTTGGACCTGACTCAGTGTTTCCCAGTAGCTCAGCCAACGATGCCTCCTGCATCACTTTTGGGTCCTAATTTAGATTATAACTCAGGATAGCGTCTATTCTTTTAAGTTCACGAACACTGGCTTTAAAAACTGATCTCCAGCTTCTTTTCTTCAATGATGATTTGTTGGGTTGTTGAATTCTGACGTTATTGTTTTATGACACATCTAATTTTCCCAAACTTTTTGAAGTTAAAATTCAGTCTCGTGTGCATCCTCACAACGACTACTAGCACATTTATATTATTTAAGCTAGGAACGTTTACACAGTGAGCATGCAGTCCTTCTTGAACTTGCACATTGTGCTTTTATAGCATTTATATTTCCATAGAACAATTTATCTTGTCCCTTCCATGTACATTTATTACAGAAAACTTTAAAAAAATCCTTTATTTGACATAGGAACCACCATATAGCACCATAAAATATTAGCAAGAGAAAGTACATTTATAATTTGTAACCATAAACTCATTGTTAAAATTGAGAGAACTAAATGCAAAGTTTGTTACAAAAAGTACCCTTCCCAACAATGCTACACGATTGTATCCTCATTGTCTTGTGTGTACATTGTGTACTATCCCTACAGCATTGAACAACTATCATATTTCAGAACATTTTGATAGCTATCTATCCTTTTTTCAGAAAATGTTCATTGTCCTAAAAATGAAACCTAATGTCCATTAGTACTTACTCCAATCCTCCATCTTCGGTGCTTGACAACCTCTCATTTACTTTCTTTCTCCTCTATGAAATAAATAGGTCCAGATATTTCATATGAATGAAATTATCTGATCCATGGTACTTTATGACTGAATTACCTTACACTTTGTAACTGAATTACCTTTACTTAGTATGTCAGCAAGACTCAGCAATATTGTATCCTGTGTTAGTGTTCCATTCATTTTTATGTCTTAATAATATTCCATTGTCTGAATATGCCACACTTCATTTCTCAGTTCTGTATTTGAGAACTACTTGAGTTGCCTCAACTTCTGGCTATTGGGAATAATGCTGCTATAAACATTCATGTACAAGTTTTTCTGGGTGCATACTTTCTATTATCCTGCACTAGTGTGCCTACAGTTTGAACTGCTGAGTTATAGAGTAACTCTGTATGACATTTTGATGAATGGTCAAACTAGTTTTACAAAGTGCACACCATTTTACAATCCACCAAATTGGTTCATTTTTTAAGGGGATCTAGTTTTCACACAAAAGCATTTGATCATTATGTCAAATCAAACCTGCAAAGGAAGCTACAGTTGAGAGCCACTAGCATTTGTTCATTTTCTCTAACTTCCCTCAAAGGCTTCAGTCCTCTCTCTAACTCTCTCAATCAGTCATTAAAACCTCGCCTCAGCCATGCTTGTGTTCTGCAGCCCTTCCCACCCAAGCTCTACTTGTTCTGAGACCCCAGCATACACCAGGGATAAACAATCTCTCATGAATCACTATGAGAGTTAAGCATTGTGCTCTTGCGCCCTGCTCTGCCAAGGCCAGTATATGGCCTGCCGTAAATACAGATGCTACAGTGATTGATGGAGCTTGCTTCAAATTCAAAGCAAAAAGGAGGTAGGGTACAGGGAGTGGGGGGAGAAGGGAATAATGGAAGGATTAATCTCTTTTTCTTGAACTTAGTTTATACTCTCAAGTCATTAAAATATCAATTAAAGAGAATTACCTAACACTGAATATCTTTACCTCTATTCTAAAAGCTAATAATTTAAACACTTTCAGCATCTTTCTACTTTGTTTTTTATTTTTATTTTCAACTGAATGCATGACATCAGATGATATATGGAAGACAGAAGCAATCTCACTCATGTAATTCATATATATATATATGTATATATTCTTCAATGATTCAAGTGATAGGATCCTATTATATTTGTTGCTAGTAATTTCACAGCCTGGTAGTTCTACTTTTATTTGTGTTGCACTGGATACTAATACCCTTAATTTTATTTTGTTTCGTCAACTTTTTTGGCAGTAGAAATCACACAGCGTACTGGATTTTGCCAGTATAGAGTTGTGCTTTCAGTTCTTGCTTTTCTTCTTTTCTTGTATATCTCAAGACTTCCTTTCCTTGGGATTTAAGAAAGGAGGAACAAAGAGGGAAGGTGAACTGTTGGTGACTTCCAGGAGCACCGTGAGGTGACCCAGGGAGTGCCTGGGCAGCCTCTGCCTCAGTGGGGCCAGGCACACAGTGACACCAGCATTCCAGATCTGACCAGGAACAACCATGAGCTCAGAAGGCCACTTTAAATCTGAAGAGGTGTTTTCTTGGAGGTATTTTGAAGTCATAGATAAAAGATGAAATTTTCAAGTTAAGTTTGTAAACTACTCCCAAAATCAGCATACTTGTCTAAACTACACACACCATATGGGCGTTTTCCTCCAGTTTCAGTTTATTCATCTCCGTGGGTAGATTGGGGGCTACCCACGAATTTATAGATTTCAAAGGGACAATGGAATGCTTAAAGTAAAAAAAAAAAAGAAAGAAAGAAAGAAAAGAAAATGTGCAGCTATCCACCACCAGAGACCTGCCCCCTCTTTGTTGCATTTAAGATTTGTACATTGGACTCCTCTTCAGTGAAAATATCTCAGATGCCACAAACCCCGCAGGTGTCGTTTCCACCTCTAAGTTGTTCCTTTGCCAAAACTTAGGAAATAGAAACCAAAAATAAAAACAAAACCCAAATCAATATTGTCTGGGTAGAAAATGTTATTTGGAAAGAACAATGAACATTAAATTAAATTACAACCTTCGCAAAATGACGAGAGGTTATGTGAGACAGAAGAATCTGAGGATACTAGTTTCTGGACCAAAGAAACATAATTTGAAAACTGTACTTTGCTTATGGCTTTTCATAACACAATTTGAAATTAAATATTTATGATTTATTTCAAACATATTATGGTGGGATAATCAATACTTGAAAACTGAAATTCAATTATTTGGAAAGCTGAAAACAGAAAAATCTAAGTATCTATTAAATGTACACTATACCAATACATATATTGATATATGTTGTCTATATGATTAATTTAGCAAAAATCAGAATACAAGTATTTACTCTTATTTAATCATCTGTTTTCAAAAGCACACATATATTTGCAATGTAATAACACCATATGCATTATAGTAGCCTGTGTGAACCTCTTCACAGACATCCATATATTTCAATCCATAGAGAGTGAGAGAAAAGAGCTCACGCACAGTATAACATAAATACATTTATTCCAGGGACATTCTGAATCTAAGACTATTTCGATTCGGTGTCTGTAAGTTACCACATGTTCTTTATCATAACATGCATAGGGATGTCCAATCTCAATACAGTCGTAAACATTCCCTGTTCTCTTTTTTCTTTTAATCCCTTTCTTTCTCAGAGCTGGAGATCAAGCATGCCATGTTGCACATGCTAGAAAAGCTCCTTCTCATGAATTTAGTAACAAAGCTTAAATTGTATTACTCTACCATGAAATATCACTTAGTTTATCATCATTTTAAGAGTATGAGATACTGACAATGCAGGAGCTTCTGGAAATGTCTGTCCAAAGATACGAAAAATTTCCAACAAAGCTTATCAATTGAAATATTTTTTGAATGTTCAGTATTTATCAATTAGAGTTCCTAAGTTTTTTAACTTCTCAGGGTATAAATAAACATTTAATACTTGCCTGATTCCCTAAAAACACAAATTCTTTTCATCATTGAGAACAGCTTCAGAGCATTTCTACATAGCAGTCACAATGAGACTCCATTCAGAAAGAAGTGCAAAACCTGCACTGCACAATAACCACATTGTTACTGGAGAAGAAATTCCACAGTTTAGCGTTTGGTCTATATATCAAAAATGAGTGTTACTCATAAAGGATTTGAGCTCCCTGCACACGTGTCTTTTTCCTCCATTAAAGTGGATTCAGGTGCTTGGCATGACTGTCTGGAGACAGGCTTTCTGTAAATAATTGATGGTGGTGGTCACACCGCCCCATCGAACGTGTATCTGGATGCACTCACATTGCATTTACAAGAGTTCATACAACTGCATGTCCTGCAGAACACGTGTGGAGTACCTCATAGGTTTTATTATTAATAGAAACTATTTTCACTTTCTCCAGTGACAAATTGCCTGAAATTAGTTTTTTTACACCTATTGACTGAACATGATGAGATATTCATCTGGAGACCACAGCTGTGTGTTGCCAGCATCCCTAACCCTTTGCTGTTGAGGAAAGTGACTGTTACAATGTGAGGACTAACACGAAAGAGACCCATTTATTTTGGTGTGAGACATAAATTCTACTTTTCAAAATGTTCAAAAAGGTATAAAAGATGGGTTTTGATGTTTAAAACTCCATGTTAAAATTCTATCCAAAATGTATGGTTTCCGTACATTATGAGAGAACATTTGAGAGCCTCCTTGAGCCTATACACTCAGAAAGAAAAAAGTTGTCCTGTATTACCATTTCAATACCCACTGAATGTTTGGAGCGTGGCAAGCTCTGCTCATGCAGCAGAAGCAGAGCCTGATGCATGTGCCCTTTACCCAAGCAGAAAACGGGCCTTTGTGATGACGGGAACGAAACCTGTGTCTGCCCTGAGTCACATGCCCCACAGCCTGGACGCAACACTTGGAATTACTCTCATCTGGCATAGTTAATATTGTGTGGTGATTTTTCGTAGATGACAACTGCCCTCCTTCAAAATATTCCAAAGGAATATAATGGTCTGGCATTTGAAAAGTTGTTGACAAAGAGCAAAAATATATGAAAAAATAAAATTCGGCACTAATATCAAATAAGAATCTTATAGTCAAATTTGGGAAAGCATTGAAAACTCACAAATAAATTCAAAGGGGACTTAAGCCTGAGGTTTTGTTGGACCATTAATGCATTTATTAGAGAAGATTCCGATCTATTCTTAAAAAAAAGACATATAACTTGTTACCAGTAATAGAATTTGTCAATCGAATCTTCACTAGTAATTTCAAAAGCAATAATTACAATAAAAAATACAAGTTTAAAGATTGTTTTGTCAAAATGTAATGAGAACATTATGAACCTTTCTGTTAAAAAAATCAAAATAATTTTGCAAGCCAGAATATAAAATAGAGACTCATAATAAAATAGAAACAAACTCTTCAAGGGTGTCAAATCTGTTTCAAATTGGTTTTCAAAATAAGGTACGTATAAGCAAACAAACAAAATACCACATTTGTAGGATGCTTTAGTGATTTTTTTTTTAGAATATAAATTTGAAGAAAGTAGAAACCATTTCCTACAACATGTTCCAAGTGATATCTACAAATGCTCGATAAATATCCGTTCAACAAACCAGCCCAAGTACCAAGTGTTAAAACTAAGATGAGAGCCTGACATGGTGGCACATGCCTTAGATCCCAGCACTTAGGAGGCAGAGGCAAGCAGATCTTTGTGAGTTCAATGTCTGCCTGGTCTACATAGCAAGTTGCAGGCCAGCTGGGGCTACAGGGAGACCCTATCTCAAAAAAGACAATAATAATAATAAATGAAAGTAAGATGAGAAAAAACATTTCAATAAATCATTTTGAAGTAAATGTTAAGACTGTTGTTGTGGCTCTTTATGAAGAATGAGTGGTTACAAACGATCAAATAAAACATTGAGGTTGAATAAGTATGTCACTTCTCTCCTTCATATAAGATGTAAATTAAACTCAGAATAGTTTTAAATCATTGTAAGAAAAAGCATATTATTAAAAATTTATTATGCTTATAGTGATTTTTTTTGTTAATTGAACATCTATTAACATTCATGTACATGATACTTATTAGAAAGCATTAGAAAGTTGTGTGTATAAATAAAAGCAAGAAGCAGCAGCTTTTTTTTTTTAGCATGGAAAGGACATTTATTGACTTGTTTTATCTCACACAATTTTCTAATCAAATGATCCCACATAAATAAAGACATAGCATGGCAAACAAACATTGTGTGGTCTGCCTTCATGCCTGTTCCCAAGCTGTGGAGTAGACTCACTCACGGATGACACAGCTGCCCCAAAGTGCTCCCTGTTCTGTCTCAGTGACAGGGAGCAGTGACAGGTGTATCTTGTCACTCTTTGGTGTACATTACAGGTCTGCCTTGTTTATCACTTCAGATGAGAGGCTCTGACATTGCTGAGTGTAATCAAGACCCTTTGGACTGAGGGAGAGGAATTTATTGCTGTTGACATATTTTACACTTTACAGGGTCATCAGCCCTTAGCTTCTGGGATTTTTTAAAAAATATTTTATAGTAAACTACAAAAAACAGCAATTCATATCACAGAATTAACATGAAATATGATATCCCAGGTTTCATTTTGTAGTTCATTTCCTTATAATTTTGAAAACAGAGTTAATAAGATTGTGTTCTTCCCAACTCAGCAAGAATCAGTATTCAGTGGTGAATCTTCTATATGGGAGAAATTCAATGAATTCGTGAGTGATTGCATTATAATTATAAATGGATTTTAGAAGTTCAAATAAACATTTCTCAGCGTGATCTCTGAAAAAATAAAATATGAGATAAATTAGAAAAGATACTTTTCTTGAAATATTACAGAAATCTACTCCAGTTTTATTTCACCAACCTTTAACTTTTTTTCCCCAAATATAAAGAAACCTAAAGTCACTGTAGGAATCCTGTTCAAGTCTAACATGTTACCTGAATTCTAAGGAAAGAACAAAGTTTGTACAAAGGAATCCATGTCACATAAAGGGGAATTTCCCACTCCTTGGTCACCCAACTCAATTGTTAAATTACCTTACAGTCATCACAGTCTTCTTAAACAAGTTGTGTTTTAAAATTAAAAATTGACAAAAGGAAATAATGGTTATTTGTAGATTTCAAGGTCTGGAATTTAAATTAATAACTGATTAGAAGACAAATATTTTAAGCAAAATTATTTTTAAATTCTAATAATGTGAAAGTAAATCATACTGAGGCAAAGGTGTTACCTTGAATTGAAATTAGTTGCAATTGAATTAAACAATACATATTACTTAATCCTAATATGGGATTCACTTGCTGAGACCACTGTCAGGTTACTTTGGGTCAGTTCAAGGCAAAACCATGTGAGTTCTAGCATAATGAGAATGTGTCATGTGAATGTCACCATAGTGGTTGTAGTTACAGGTCTACAAATAAAAAAATGCCAGATAGTCAGTAGATCTTCAAAAGTCAGGGTAGAGGCAGGAACAGTGTTTGCAGTAGATCACAGAAGGAGCCAAGTGTGCCAGTACCTTAGGTTTCGACTTCTTCCCTGAAGAACTGTGAAACAATGCATTTCTGTTATTTGTAACACCAGTTTGTGATCCTTTGTTATATCTTTAGCAAACTAATATACCTTAACTCCCGCAAAAACTGCTACAGTGACCAGTTTAGAAAGATAAACAAAATGAGTACACGCTAAGCAGTTTTGAAAAGCAAACAAAGAAATATAAAATTATCCGATGAATATCTTCAATATAAATAATAATACTGATTATTTAAACACCTAAGTAGATTTTGCTTATTCGCTGGGATAGGAATATTGTCATTACTTAATTATTTGGTCTAGAACTCTCATTTCTATTGTTATATAACCTGACATTTCAAATTATTTTTGATTTTTGGAAAAATTTGGTTATATTTGAGCTGTACACCTATTTCTTGTTACAAAAACAAATAAATAAATAAACCTGGCGTGGAGTGCACCTCAAGTGCTTGTCTAGCATGTACAATGGTTGGGCTGCATATCCAGAATTTTAAAAAAATGTAGATGGATGGATAGTTTGATACAGATAGATAGATGATAGATCAATAAATAGAAGATAGATGATACATAGATAGATAGATGATAGTTAGATAGATAGATGATAGATAGATAGATGATAGACAGATAGATAGACAGATAGATGATAGATGATAGGTAGATGATAGATAGATAGATAGATGATAGACAGATAGATGATAGATAGATAGATAGATGATAGACAGATAGATAGACAGATAGATAGACAGACAGACAGACAGACAGACAGACAGACAGATAGATAGATAGATAGATAGATAGAT
>NW_008348089.1:1436799-1493760 GCF_000622305.1 Nannospalax galili
AGACAGATAGATGATAGATAGATAGATGATAGATAGATAGATGATAGATAGATAGATAGATAGATAGATAGATAGATAGATAGATAGATAGTAGATAGGTAGATAGAAGGTAGCTGGTAGATAGACAAAGAACAGATAGATACACCTATATAAATTATCACCTTTACTTCATTTATCAGCCTTCGCTCAAACGGGACCAATCTACCTTTTACCTCAGTTCCCAGGCTGAAGCTGCTCTGTTGAGATGAAAAACTGACTATTCTAGTCACAGGCTGTGAGTTAGCTGTCTGCAAAAGCTCTTCAATTCTGCAACATTTAGTTGGACTCAGCAAGTCTTTTCAGACACAGACCTATTTTCTGTTCTTTTTCCTGCTGATGCACTTTTTAGTTACCTACCTTCTTTTACATATCTTTAAGGTAAACCTATTTATTTCCTCATGGCATTTTCTGCTTAAGTGATTTCATCTATTTTCACAGCATGGACTTTGGAGTCTCTGACTCTATGTTCTAGTTCTTCATTGCTGTCTCTATTCTGCCTACTTCAGCATTTAAAACTCCACGCATGATGGTTTTAAGGTAGATTCATCACCGTGGGGAATCTTTTCCCTCTCAACATGAACTTTATTTAGAAGTCCTCTGTGATCTTAGAATGAGTGATTTTTGGTATTAACATCTCTTTTCACTCTGTAATTCAGATGGTAACTACAGTTGATGATTTATTTTTCCAGTATTCTAACAACGTATTTTACTTCTACCCCCCCCACATCCACCCTTTTTGTTTCTTATACTACCCCTCCCCCTGTCCTTCTTCACCTTACAGATTCAATAGACCAGGCAAGCCCCGACTTTCTAACAGAATGGCACATTCACTGAAGAATGACCACCACACATGCTGCGCAGTTGAATCCATCCCCACAAACTCTCAGAGGAAAACACAGGGCTTTCCTTGTTGACTGTGAAAAGATGGAAACACAAGACAGCTGCCCCATTGCCCTATATGTGTTAATTACACTGTATAGTGAAATGGATCTGTTCTGAGAGGGGAGGAAGGGGTTGAGGTAGAGAGGGACAGACAACACTCATGTCCCTGTTTGGTTGGAGTCACTGTCCTTTCTCACTCTCAGTAGTCACCTGAGCTAATATTTTGCTTTTCTACTTAGTCATAGTGAATGAGTTTTGCTAAGCATGCTTTTGTTATCAATCTTTTTATCAGCTTGAAGACATGCTGTTCTCCACTCCCACAGAATGAAGACGTCTTGGTATGAAATCTTAGTGTGACAATGAACTCTATTCAATCTGCCCCTGAATTCTTATTTCCCACTAGTTGTGTTATAGATTATATTCTCCTTTACTATCTCATTTACCTGGTCACCTAAATAAAGGAATCAGTGGTCTGTGATATTGTTCGGTAATTAAACTGACAGTATCAACACAGGGTACTGAATATCCAGGTGTAAGGCTGTATGTAGTCTAAATTTTGTAAATTTTTTTTTCTGAGTAGAGTCATAGCCTCTAAAAGCAAAACTTCTGATGCATAAGAGATGTAATATCTTTGCTTACCCTTAAATGAGATGCCTATGCAATGGGAAAACATTCCATATGGAATTTTATTTCTGCTATAAGATTTACCATGCTGCTCATTTTACTTAACCAGCAATATTGCAAACATCAAACAAAAATTTATGTCCTTCTATTAACAGCTTTCTGAGATTCACAGAAGCCAAAGAGTGCTTGTGTTTTCTAAACTGGAATCAGAAGTTGAGACAATGTGAGTGTCCATTTTGTGGATGTTTTGAATCATTTTGAATTGGCCCCATAAGCAGTTATCCAAACAGTGCGGAGGAGAAATCAAAACTAAGAGCATAATTCTTCTGAAGATGCTGAAAGTAGACACAGCGACTGCTAGGACTCTGCCAAAAATTTGATCTCACCAGTGGCATCTTAAAGAAAAAATATACCAGTAAGCCCTCACCATCCATGTAGAAGAGTGGGAAACTCCTGTGTCTGGGGCTGATCTGTCAATGTGCCAGGTTCAAGTGCAGTGTACAGCTGACCTGAAGTGGTCAGAAACACGGACTCCTACTCAGAGTCAGGTCTGCAGGATGTCTCCAGAAACTGCAATACCAGTTCACTTCTCTTCAGAGCAGAAAGATGGCCCAGAGGTCTGGGTTTGAATTTAAAGATTGTCATTATAGATTTCACTGCTTTTGTACCTCAAATACTCAATGGCGGAATAACCGCTACTGCCAGTGAACAGAGACAAATCTATTTCAGCAGCTTTTGTCTTTTGTGGAAAAGTTTCCTACATTCTTAGAAAGAGTTGCCAAATGCACTAAGAAAAATTGTACCACCTCGTATCTTAGACAGTACAATATCAGTTTTCAGCATCTTTGTAAAGGAACATGCTAATTTGTAAAACCAAATCTACTTAAAAGCAAAGTGGTTCTGTCCTTTGTGGATTCCTAAAAAAAAAAAAACAAAACAGAAGACATATTAGGTAGAGCTAACTTCTCAGGACGGGAATCCAGGAGTCCCTTAGGTTTCCTTCCATATGGTAGCAATTGTATTTTAATAAGGAAACTGATGGGGTGTTTATAGAATCATGCGAGGGATCAGGGGTCTACTTTGGCTTGGAATTTTTGTCTATATAACCCCAGGAAAGTCAGCTTGCCAATGTTCATTTCAGCTTAATTATCATCAAAATTGTGATTTGAGCATTATCATGGTTAATGCCAAGGTATCCCATAGCTTGATACTATGTGTCTTTTTGCTATTTCCACAGCAGCTCTCCAGAAACAGCCTCAGGCTCACAAGGCTCAGGTACTTAGAATAATAAACGCTTAGAAAAAGTTTTAATAGATTCAGAAGTCAGCTCTGGCTGCCTTTTATGCGAACTGCACACACCATGTCTGCCAGCAAGCCTGTGATATTTGAAATGACTTGTTGGGTCTTCTAGAATCACCCATAAACATAAGAAAGGCCTGGCCAAAGATTGTATGTCATAAAGTCAACAGTTCAAAAGACCCTCACTATCAATATTATTATTCCTATACATTAATGAAATATGTTTAATGACAAAAAACAGGCATGTTTGATCTATTTTGCTTTTTCTAGTTGGAAACTAATTTCTATTTTTCTAGAGTTAATTGGCTGGTGCAGCCAATCTTCTTTCCTTGCACACGTTACCTATACATCTTACTAAACCCTCAGAAAGCTATTGAGTTCCCTTTATCTAACATGACATAAGTTGTTTGCAGAGCAGAAACTGGTTAACAGCAGAACTGGGCAAAACCTAGATTTCCTTTCTGTTGAACTAGTCACCTATTTTGCTTCCACAATATGATGATGATGATGATGGTGGTGGTGGTGGTGGTGGTGATGCTCTTCACACTGTCCTCTTCTGTGTCCTTTGATGATTCCTCTTCCATTGCCAATAATGGGGCGCTTTGCTCTCCTCTCCCTCCCTAGCATGGCTTTAATTACCACATACCCAGATGATACACATTTGCATATCCAGCCCAGATCACCTTTCTCAGAACTTTAAGGATTTTTGTTGTTGTTGTTTGACAGGGTCTCCCTAGTCCCAGCCCACTTGGAAGTCACTATATGGACCAGGCTGGCCTTGATATCACAGAGATCCTCCTACCTCTGTCTCCTGAGAGCTGGGATTAATGGCTAGGGCCCTGACACCCAACAGGTCCTTATTTTAAAACTTGCCTTTCTACTCATGTACCAAATTTGACTATCCCTGTGCTTTTCAGTCTTGACATGATAAAAACAGAGCTCTCATGTTTTATATTCCCACCTTGTCTCCAACAAAATTGTTTTTCTTGACTTCTTTGCCTCAGTAAATAATATCATCGCCTGTCTACAGCTCCAGCCAAGTTCCCTGTCCTGTATTCGCCTCAGCAGCACCTTGTCTGTTCTCTCCAAAAGTATCTTGAGTCCATTGTCTTCTGCATCCACTTGCCTCCTTACTCTGCTTACTCCTTCACTTTCTGCCTCATCTCCTAGTCCACTCTTTCTGCCATCGGACACAACCAGTATCACCTCTGCAAAAGGAAAATTAAAACATTTCTTTCCATAAAAGTATATTATTTTGTCATTGAATCCAAAATTAAAAATTCACCATAGACTACAATGTCCTGCATAACTGGCCCCTCTATACCTCTCTAAACCCATATGGAACCATCCTGCCCCTTCTTTCAAACACATTGGGCTTCCTCATGGTTAGAATACTGTTCTGCTAGCCACTTTTTCATTGACATAATGAAATACCTAGGAAAACCTCCTGGAGAGCCAATTGTTTGGGCTCATAGTTTTAGAAGTCTTAGAAGTCTACAGTCGCTGGGCTCCATTGCCTCTGACTCATGTACAGTGAAGCAGAACATCATGACAGGGATTATGAGAAGGAGCAAACCTCACACTGAACAGGAGGCAGACAGTCCAGGCTAGGAAGACGCCTTCCATTGGGCGCCACCTTCCACAGTTTCCACCATTTCCACAGTTGGTTCAATTATAAATCGTGAGCGGATTGACTCACTGATTAGGTCAGAATGTTCAGGATCTAATCTCTTTCCAAAGCCCAGCGTCTGATCCATTGCACTAGGAACCAAGCCTGCAATGCGCAAGCCTTCAGGGAACACTTCACACTCAAACAATGACCATAATAGTCTTTCTTATTTCTAAGCATTTGTCTTTGCCGTGCTGCAGATATGGAAAATAAACCCAATCATCCCACAGTCAGACCTGTCTTATTCACATATCAGCTTAAAGGTTAACTTTTCAGAAAGACCCATTTCAAAGTAGATTCTTCCACTATATATGGATAATAACATATCTATAGAAGGCTTTCTACAGCCTTCAGCTGCTATACTTATTTACCTATTTGCCTTTTTTGCTTATTGCCCATCTCCACCATTACAGTAGTTATAGTTATGAAAGCAACACCTAGGTCTTCTTCAAACATTTATTTCTTAAATCAAGTATTACCAAATGTACTAGTTTTTCAATAAAAAAATGGGTTAATCCTGCTTCTTGATTTTCTTTGTGTTTGTTTTTTGTCTTCATTAAAAATACACATAGTCTCCAAGCCTGGTGCTATGTGTGGTGGTGCATGCCTCTGATGCCTTGGTAGGCAGAGGCAGGTGGATCTCTGTAAGATCAAGTCTAGTTTGGTCTATATATTGAGTTCCAGGCCAGCTGTGGCTACAAGGAGACCCTGTCTCAGAAAGACCATAAAACAAAACAAGAAATATAGTCTTTATCTTTTGTTTCAGCAGTACTCAAAATAATATAGCTTTCTTTTCTTTAAACCAATATTTGCTTTAATTTCAAATCTTAAACAAATGGTTTTACAATGGTACATCTCAAAGTTGACGGGTTATGTGATTTGAATGGGCAAAAACTCTTCCTATCATTGACACATTTGATATTTTATTAAAGGAGTAAGTATACCTGTTTCCTATTTTTAGTCTCTCTTATAAGAAAATTGAGATGGGAAGATGGAAAAATCTTGTTCTTGCAAGCCAAGGGACTTGACTGAGACTGAAAATTTAGTTTACATAAACTTCAAGAAGTCAAACAAATGATTTGTAGGGCTTCTTTGATTCTAAATTCTAGCATTAAGTTTTTTTCATCACTTGTCAGTACTCAATTTGTCCCCTTAACACTGAGAAAACCATTCCTGACAAAATGTTGCTTTTTTCTCATTTGTTTATAGACACATAGTCTTCTTAATATTTCCATGAATAAATGTGAACAATAGATTATGATTTACTCAAATTACAGGTTTGATTGCCTAATATAGTCAGACATTGTGTGAGACAAAGGGTATATAGTGATAAATACTAAATAGCCATTGTCTTGAAGAGTGTTGTATTCCAAGAATGTACAATCGTAATCCAACAGGCTAAGTGTATTAGCAGATATAAGTTAGTACAGAAGAACAGAAACAATGGGTAAAGGCAGAGTAGCCCAAATGAATCTCTATTATAGTTTAAGCATTGTAAATTTTTTCACCCAAAATCTCTATTCATGACCATTCTGGAAATCATACAAATTGAGCTCACAGAAATACTGGACCTTCGCCAAGATCTTACAACTAGGAAATGGCAAAGGGATACTAAGACATACCTAACTTTAGACTCTATGCGTTCCTCATTGGAGCAAATTGTTTAATTCTCCCTGGGAGGCAGAAGGATGGAAGCTGAGGAGTCCTTGGAGAGGACATGACATTTGGAATAAGAAGATCTTCCAAGATGCATAGGTAATTACACTGGATTCTAATTTGAAGGAAACATTTGAGCAAACATTCACCCACCAGTAGAGTTCCATGTGTCATGGCACATTTGCTGAGTAACAAGCTTTTAGAAGGGTTGAGATTGAGGAATGAATAGAGCTTGGCCTGAACTGATGATACAGAGGATTCCAGGGAACATGTCACAAACTGTCTTCAGTACTACACCAAGGGGAGTTGGTTCTAATATAAAACAAGTTAAGACATTGCAGGCTTTGGGGCATGAGTGACATGACTACATATGACTTCCATGAGTCACTTGTGGCAGTGTGAAGAGGAAGGGACGGGGCAAGCAAGATCAAATCTAATTGTCAGTGTTCCTAGGAATAAATCATAATTACAAGTTAGGTTTCCATAGTAAAAAAATGGACAGAAAATAATGAATTATAAAGATAATGAGATAAAAAATCATAAACTTTAGATTTGTGCATTCAAAGAGAAATGCATATAAAAGTTGCAAAATATCTTTCTTGTTTTTTCTATTTAAAAATTCTACTTGTTTTATATTCTACTTGTTTTTTCTATTAAAATTAGTGATCAATTTTGTTCCATGATTTTTTTAGAAGTGACATGAAAGATTGAAAGAGTCAGAACTTCACTCTTTCTGTTGTTATTTCAGACCCAAATAAGGACTATAAATAATTTCAACCAGCATACGTGAACATTCACCTCTCTCAGTATTTTTAAATTTTACTTACTTTTATTTGTATGAGTGTATTGCCTGAATGGATGTAAGTGCACCCATGTCATGCAGTGCCCTTAAAGGTCAAAAGTGGGTTAGATTCCCTGGAACTGGAGTTAGGGGCAGTTGTTAAGTGCCGTGTGGGTGCTGGGAAACAAATCTGATTCTCTGCAGGAGCAGCCAGTGTTCTTAACTGCTGAGCCACCTCTCCATCCCTCCCTCCACATTTTTAGTCCAACATGGACCAGAATAGGTGTGTTTTCTGTTCAGAAGGGTCCCTTGGGCGTTGCCTTTTGTGTACTGTCGTAATGAACTCTACATGGGTACTACAAGAACAATGTACAAACATGGTAGAAATTGGTTGTGATAGTTGCGATCACTGTAAGTTTCAAGGCATTTTGTAAGGGTAATCAGTGTTAGTGAGTTCAGATTTAGATATAACCATTGTTTTTCTGAAGACACAGTCATTAATCATAAAGGGATGACTAATATTCAGTAACAAACAGCACAGGATTAATTTTATAGCATATATCTCCAATTTGAAAGGCATTTGGATGAAATACCTTTCATTAATGAATTCTAATTGAATTAGGATTAAAGTAATTGGGATTAATTTTATATCATATCTCTCCAATTTGAAAGGCATTTGGTTAAAATTTTCAAGTTTTGTTATCTCACTAAGTTACAATTAGCCTGAAGAAATTCAGTCTTCCACATTAACTTTGGCAAATTGCATATACATAGTATTTTGATCATACAACAGAGAAATCGTTCTGCAATTCATCAATGGAACAGATGTCTTCTGTCCCTAACATTGTAGTTTACCTTCAAGCCACCATGGGAACAGGGCTGGAAGAAAAATCTGCTTAAAAATGAGCCCTAAGATTTTTCATTTGTAGTATTAAGTACAACGATAAAACGTTTTATTTTCTTCCCACATTTGTTCCTCTACAAATAGCCCAAAAGGTAATGCAAATAAAGCTAGTTTATTGTAACTTGTTTACCTTTCAACTGTCAGTCACACACCCATCATTTTACCTTCTTGCTAACAGGCATCAATCATCCAGTCACTGAACATATATAATGGCTTATGCTGAAAAGCGGGCTAAAGAAAACAGTGAGGTGCTAAAATATATTAACTTCATATGCTTCTAAAACTCATCCACTTTTGGAGATGATCTGGTTTCATTTTCCCTCTCATCTGACATTATCTCCCTTCTGTGGCAAGAGGAGTGAAAGATCGCCTCGTTGGGCAAAACAAAAATCGCACACATCCTTATGGAATGGAACATATAATACAGCACGAGAATTGAAAAACTGTTCCCAGGTGGGGCAGTTCTATTAGAGATGCTGTCCTGGGAGGATAGAAGCTCCAATGACAACTATAGACCCATTGCACACATTTCTTTTTTATGAAACTGCTTGGCATCTTATGCTGAGAACAGCATCCTTTCTAATCCTCCTTAAATATTGTATCTGTATCCTTAATGTTTCGTCTTAAGCTCTTAAACACAGTTGTGCTTCCCTGTAAGTCACTGAGGCAGAGGACTCTGCAGCAGGTTCTTTGATGCGGGAGTGCCTTCTTTGCCTAGCCATGCTCTGCCACTCTAGTGCATCCACAATTTTCAGGAAAATGTACCAAAGCATTGTTCTTGCTTAGGTTTTCTGGAGCGAGCTGATGTGTGGTGCAGATTGCTCTGCACTGCTCTTTCCTGAGGATCCAAGTCTGTTCTTGTATTTATGATCAGAATTCCTTTAAGATTCAATAGAGCTCTATGGATTTGCTGAGTTAGAAGTTCCACCCAACCCTAAAACTTCTGTTGAACACAAATTCTAAAGTCACGTTAATATTTCCTTCTGCATTTTTCCCATTTTCAATCATGAATAACCAATCACACACAAAGAAAAAGAAGGAAAAAAAAAAGTATAAGGAACCTTGTAGGAAGCACGGAGCCACTTAAGCACAGTCCCCGTTTGCAGACCGCACCATCATCCCCAGATGTTTGCAAGGAGAGTGGCATTGGAATTGGCTTGAAGTGTGATGAAAACTTCCTGCAATCAAATATTAACAAAATTCAGAGTTACTGTGACACCAAAATATGGGGAAATGGAGGGAGCAGAAAGACGGGCAATTGTTTCTTTTGAGAGCTTTCCCATAACTTGAGTTGAGTTAACACACTTTTACAATGCGATGTGAAGTTCTGATGGTAAGACAGGAAGAAAGTATGAGAAGAAAGCTAAGCAGCTACACTGCAGGACCAAAGAAGAAATGCCCAGTGAGCTGACAGTGCGAAGCCTTCCTTCCGGTTTCCTCCTCTGTTCTTTATTGTTTTATTT
Organism: Nannospalax galili; assembly: GCF_000622305.1. Taxonomy (NCBI): domain Eukaryota; kingdom Metazoa; phylum Chordata; class Mammalia; order Rodentia; family Spalacidae; genus Nannospalax; species Nannospalax galili. The sequence goes on from NW_008348089.1 coordinate 1,446,117, forward strand.
TTATACAATTCAGCAACTATTCTGTTTTCATTATAGTAAAAAATTGGTCACCTGCTTCAAAGCATGTTTGCTAAATCACAGAAATTACCTGGGTTTATCTCATTTTAATTTATTATACTGGAAAATATTATTAATCTTAAGACTTCCAGCATCCTAATTTAGCTCTTCAATTTTTTAAATGATGAATTGGCAAAGAATACTTCCAATACAACTGAAGCTGCAAGCTTTGGCTATGGATCTGGACTGAACACACCCTGCCCACGCACACTGTTTTCACAGTCAAGCTGTGTTTAAGTAGAATCTAAGTCCAATCATGAAATCAGATTCAAAAAAACCTTGCTCTGTAAGCAGAAACTCATTTGGTGTTTACCTGAATTTCCCCCTCAAAAAAAATGTCTCATACACAAATGCCTGTGACAACATAACATATGTGTGTTAGTTAGCAATGCAAAAATGGCCACAATACAAGACTTCGACACTGAGCACGACTGAGAACAGCATGTGTGTCAGAAGCACTGAGGTAGAAGAAAGAGCTAGAAGGATTATTTCAACTCTCCAACCCACTTAGTTTAATAAGTTCAGTTTGAAATTATTCTCTAGGGCTGGAGAAAAGGCTCAGTGGTTAAGAACACTGGTTGTTCTTGCAGAAGATATGGATTCAAATCCTAGCACCCATGTGGTGGGTGACAATGGTCGATAACTCCATTCCAGGGGATCTGATATCCTCTTCTGTCCTTCTTGGGCACTGCATGACACAGGTGCACTTACATACATGCTGGCATAACATTCATACACATAATAAAAAGAAATTACTCTCTAATGCAGTTCCTTCAACTCCTCCCACTCACAGACTCTTTTTGCCCAGAAGACTTTTACATGACTCTGTGTATATATGAAATTGGTATGCAAATCAAATATTTACTTATAAAAACCGTTAAGCAATTTATTTTAAACTTATTTTTATTTAATTTTTAAAAGCATTTTTAGTGAGTTTTTGTACATTTCCTGTAATAGATCTTAATCAAATTTAGACCCCCCCATGCACACCAGATTTTACACATTAAATAGTTCTTTGCTATACTTATAATTTTAAATGTATTAAAGATGAAAGTAAATTTGCATACTATGGAAATAGATGTAGTTCTTTATTTTTACATCAAAAATTAAATCTTAGCTTAATATTTGATACTACAAGGCAGGTACACCTTCAGTGTTTTTCAGAATTGATTGATATTTGATGTTATACTTGTCAATGATGAGGATGCCATTTCACATAAATACAGCACAAAATGGCAGCAGTGTGAAAAGGCCATTTCAGAAATTGTTGAAAAGTCTGTTTTAATCTCAAAACGAAATCATTTTATTTTTATGAAACTCAAGTCAGCAGCTCAAAGAGCAATTTTAAAAATCAAACATTCTAACCCAATGAAATCCAAATATCAACTAATTTGATATTTACATGTTGAGAAATGACAGTAAATAAAAAGTCTTTGTTTTTGATAATCATATCATTATATTTCTATAAGAGCGCAGAAACTTTGTATGTACAGTGAAAACACTGCAATTTGTAATATGTAATAGTTTGAAATCTGTGCCGACATGTTTCAGTCATTGTTTTTTTTTTTTTTTTTTTTTTTTTTTTTTTTTTTTTTTTTAAAAAAAAAAAAAAAAGAGGACGATAAATCTTTCACTGTGATATATCAAAATAAAAAAAATGGAGTGTAGGCATGCATGCACAGTGCAAAGTGCTCCTGTTACGTGTTCGGAATCGGGGCTGTAGTGAAGTCAAAGACACAACTCAGACAAAAGCTGCCAGAGATACTTAGGACTTGTGTATTTGATTTCACACTAACTTTTGGATTCAGAAATCTTGTGCTGTCGTCTTGTTCACAACCTCCCTTTGCTCAGGACCCGTAGTTTGAGAACCTGGGCTCTAAAGAACCAGCTTTTCCAAAGGCTCTTTGAAGTGAACCTGCAGACACACACTGTTATGTTCACTGAATCAGTATTTTAGTTCTGCCTCAGAAGAGCTAGTGTTGAATAACCAGAAATCTGTAGCTCGGCTGCCTTGATTACTCCTATCCAGGCCTCTCACTATATTGGAGGCTTTAGTGAGTTTCTTAAAATCCATGCTTCTCCTTCCTGGTGTGGATCTTTCCAGACTATTATGAAATTCAAACTAAGAAAACCTAACTTGCTTCGCCATCATAATGGGAGAAATCGCGTTAGAGAAGGTCCATTTGGTTTCCAACAAGATAATCTGATTTGGGACAATTTAAGTGAAAAGGGAGTTTATGGGATTATCTCATAGAGCAGAGTGATTGTTGAACATTTTAAGTTCAGGAATAAAAGAAGCCAATTTCCTCTCAGGTCTAAGAAGGGACAGACTAGATCTCCTGAGCATAACCACAAGGTGTAGGACACAATCGATCATCCTCAGGGGCTGGATTCTTCTGTGTAAAACCTTAACCTACTAAGCACAGTGCTGAGAGGCTGAGACACATCTGTGATCTGACAGCATCCCTGAGTATTCTGGTTATCTACTCACTTTATTTCTCTCACTTCTTCACTAGGTTGTAAGCCTCCCCATACAGGAATTATGCCTAACTTCATATCAGATCCTCAGCCCGTTTTAGACCCGAAGGTAAGCTTTCTCTGAGTGTTTGTTTAAGGAGTGACTGCTAGCTAAGTTGGAGGCAGGGATGCTCACCAAGGAACCTACAGGAATGAGCCCAAGAAGCAAATGGTTAGGGAGGAACACAAGAAGAAGTTGGCAGGACAGATGTGAGCTACAAGGCAGGAAGCCACGTTAAAAACATGCCTTTGTTATAACAATCGTTAGCATCCAGTTAACTACAGGGTGGGGTGGTACACTCCTCTGATGATAGAGAAGAAGAGGATGAAGGATCAGTATTCCAAAGCCAATTTCAGCTACACACAAAGTTTGAGACCAGTCTAGACTATACGAAACCCACAAAAAAATTAAAAAAGAATGAATTATGATTTATGTAATGATTTAAATCTTTTAAAATAGACACTTAAGGGCCTGGAGAAATGGCTCAGCTGTTAGGACCACTGGCTGCTCTTGCAGAGGATCCAGGTTTGGTTCCCCGCACCCACATGATGGTGAACAATCGTGTCTGTAACTCCAGTTTCAGGATATCTGATGCTGTCTTTTGACTTCTGTGGGCATGACTTGGGTGCACTTACATACATGCAGGTAAAACACTCATGCACATAGAACAAAAAATAATAAAAATATATAGACTTCTAAATTAATATCTGTTATATTAAAGGGAATTGATTAAAGTGCCATGGACTCGTGGCTTAAATAGCAAAACGTTATTTTGTCATAGTTCTGGAGACTGGACTTTCACAGACCAGTTGTTTACACAGTTGGTTGCTGTCCAGAGTGGTAAGGGCCTGATGTGTTCTGGTCCTTGTCCCTTGCTTTGTAGATGACCGTTTTCTCCTTGTGTCTCTCCTTCTTACTGCCCTGCTGTTCTGCCTCTGCCTCCAAACTACTGCTTCTATAAAGATGCCACTTATGCTGGAGTAGGGCCAACTTTATGTCCTCTTTATAATTACATCTCTAAAGATCTTAGTTCCAAATAAGATTAAATTCTGAAATAGTAGAAGTTAGAGCTTCAATATGTACAAATCTGAGGTGACAATTTTCTCACAGTACCTATCACACACGGAATGAATTGTTGGAGGGAAAATGATCAGTTAAGGTGTCAGTAAGTAAAAGAGATAAGAGATGCTAAGAGTAAAAATTGAGTCTTGAAAATGGAAGCATAAAAATTTAAGATTTGAGAACAATTTAAGCTAGAAAATTATCAAAACTTGACAGTTGTTTGGATGAATGGGCTGGAGAGAGAGCAGAGCCAAGAATGTTTCTATATTTCCAGCACAGATTACTCTAAATATCGGTAACATCCGCAGTATGAAGAATACAGAAATTGAGAATGTGGTTGAAGAACATCCAAGTGAAGGTGTTGAGAAAAACTGTTTTATAAGCTGGCAATGCTCAGCTACACACTTAGCTTACTTCCTACTTGATTCCCCTTAAATAAGCATTTAGGTGATAATTGGTTGACTGAGTCTTGTTTTGGCTACATCTCTCAAGTTGTGCTATTTAGAAAATCTATGCAGAATATCTACTATGTGCCAGGTACTGTCTAACCCTTAGAAATGTCTCAGCATACAACCCCCTTCCCCCAGAGTCCTTTCTGGCTTCATTCCAGTGGAGAGAGATGCACAATAAATGAAAATTATATAATAACTATGTTGAGTATGTAATATGTTAGCAGGCATTAAATGTTATTAAAATATTAACTAACTGTGATACACACAGAAGGCCTCAACTGCCCAAGTTTTGGAGAATAAGGGACTGTAAAATGTAGGATGGGACTCCTGTAAGGGACATCGCCCACCCACGGCTCAGAGACCATTGCAGAAGAGGAGGCAGAAAGATTGTGAGAGCCAGGGCTGGTTCATGAACATGTGAGGTGGGAGGCTTCCAGGCCAGTGGAGGCTTGCTCATGTGAGCCTGTGGCAACAGTGGCACCAAACACGGAACCCATGTCAGCGCAATTAAACAAGGGCCCAAAAGGGGAGGTGAGAAATAGGTGGAGGGTCGGCACTAGATTGGAACTATTTGAGACTGGTTGTTGCTGGGTGAGGGACAGTATGACTTACATACAACCACTGGATGAGCTGACTAGACTCCAGTGGACTCATTTACACCAAAGGACATTTGGATACAAACACCTGAGTGAATAGGACTCAGCATGTATGGCAGAGTACATAAGGTTCATGGGGCAGGAGGTGGGGGATAGACAGGGGAGGGGACCTGGATGTGAGTGGGAAATAGTGTATGAAATTTTAAAATCTCAATAAAAAAATTTATCAACTGACTCAAGTAGATAGAATTCAGCTGTTACTAGGCTGATGTGACAGAAGGTACAAGATTAAATAAGTTTATGATAGGATCTCAGTCAGAGGAGAAATTTAAGCAAGACTTGAAAACTATGAGACAGGTCCCCACGGTGTTTGTGGAAGAAGAGCTGTAGGTAAAAGGAGAAAATAACACAGGTCCTAAGACAAGTGCACACCTAGTGTGCTAGGTGGGGTCTATGTAGGACCAGCAACAAGGGTATTGTGGTGGAGCAGTGACAAGGGAAATCAGAAGATGGGCGATTACGTGGGACCTGAGAGGCCAGTGTCAAACTGTTCTAAGTGAAAGCACTGCATGTCTTTGACGAACAGCCCCTTCATGCATGTAAAGGATTGTTCTAGCTAAATATTGAAAATAGATACTGGGAAAAAACTAGTCCATCTTCAATACTAATGTCAGATGGTGACTTGTGGCAGTTACAGAGTTTAAAGGGAAAAGCATTTACATCTGCAGAAATTTTTTTTAAAGCAGAGTCCTAAAGATAGCTTTACTGATTGGAAATGGGTTTAAGAAGACAGAAAGAAAAGCATGATTTCGGCTGGAGAGATGGCTCAGCGGTTAAGAACACTAGTTGTTCTTGCAGAAGACCTGGGTTCGAATCTCAGCACCCACATGGCAGCTAACAACTGTCCATAACTCGAGTTCTAGGGAATCCTATGGGCGTGCGGGGATCTCGGGGTGCCAGCAGCAAGGTGTGGCGCCGGTCTCCCACACGTCGCTGGAGTGCGGCGGGTCCCGCGGGCCGCATCTGCCATTTGCGTCCCTGGCTCTCTGCGTTGTTGTGGGTCTCTGCTACCAGAGCTGGCGGCTCTAGGACCGCTGTCAGCTGCCCCGTAGGGTTCCATTTCAATTTCCACCATGCACTCTCTCTCTAAGTTCCAGACCTGTTGGCCACCAGGTCAGGAGGGGAGGTGTGAGAAACTGCGAAAGCAGGGTCTTCGTGAGTCGATGACTGAAGGATAGCATCCCCCGGGGAGACTGGATCACAGGATTTAGTGTTACAGCTTCAGACAAGTGACTCAGCTCGGATCTCAGTGATTCAGCTCCAGCTCCAGCTTTATTGGGGTAAAACTAGGACTATTTATAGTGTGGAGACAGTAGAAGAAGCCTTAGCTGATAGGTACTCCTGGAATGCTTCATTTACATAGGGCAGTGGGCTTCTATCAGGTTATCAGACAATGCCTGATTAAAACCTGGTAGCTCCTGTGCCGGAGGGCATGTATCTTGTGACAGGCATTTCAAAAGTAAGTCAGGGAGGAGAGCAGAAGGCGCCCCGCTGAGAAGGGGAGTCTCCCCATTTGCAGCGAGCCAGCTTGTGGCTATCCGGACATGGGGAGACTGCTACCCTAAACAGCAGGGGTCCCCAACAGGATCCTACAATGTCTTCTGACCTCCGAGGGCATTGCACAGCATGGGTGCACTTACCTACATGCAGGCAATACACGCATACACATAAAATAAAAATAATAAATAAGATATTTAAAAAAGCATGACTCCAAGTGTTTTGTCTATGAACATGAGGAGGGAGAAAATCATAGATGCAGCAGGTCTGTTAGGGGGAGAGAAGGCATCCTGTAACCATCAGAGACTGTAAATCAAGGCCACAATGAGATAGTTCCTCAACCTGATGAGATGGTCATTAGCAAAAAGAGTAAGCCAGCAAGTGCTGGGGAGGGTGTGGAGAAAGGGAACCATGTGGGCTGTTGAAAAAGCAGGTTAGCACAGCTGTAAGGGAAAATGGCTTTAGGAAATTGAATTAGAGTTTAAAAGAAAAACCCTCAGGGCAGGTGAGCTATAAATGTTAGCAGTTACCCTGAGGAAGAGAATGGAAGAGAGAAAAAAGAAAACAGGCCTGTGTCAGTGTCCATTTAAGCTAGGCTGAAGGTCAGACACATAGCAGACTAGCAGCCAAACAGATGAGAGGGGAACCTTAAAGAAAGAGTAAAATATTCAAATGTTAGGGAATCCCAGAGTGTTTGGGAAAGCATGCTTAGAAAAGAGATAGGAACAAGAGGAGATTGTCTTCGACTGGTGCAAAATGAGCTTCATCTATGAGTGGTGACTGGGATATTTTTCTATAAATATAAGAATACATATTTTGCACATAGTAAGAAATCACATTAGTCTACAGATATGATAATCTTGGGTTTTCTCTAAGATCTAGGACCACTCCAGCCATGTGTAGTTGGTTATGTTTACAGCACCACACTTGAGTTTCCTCCCATGACTTTTGGTCCAATTAAGTAGCTGTTGATTGCCATCAAGATAAAGTGCCACTAGTGCACCGAAGTCTGTATGCTGGCCATTGATGTGGTTATTTGGCCTTGATTGATGTTTTCCCTCCGTACCTTCATAGCCCTCTCCAGACCTATGAGAGCTCGCCTTCAGGGGAAGTGGTTTCAGGTCAGTTGCAGCTCTATTACCCCAAATCCTGTGTCGGAAGTATGTTCTGTCTTCAGCAGTATGGCCTTACCTTCAAGTTCTGGGAGGCCATCAAGGGCTCTGGCAATAGCCTGAGTAATTTTGGTAGTCTCTTGGACCACCCTGGCCAATAACTCAAAGAAGGGATTTCCTATCTGGCACTGTTTCTTGTTATGTAGCCTTTAGTTATACACATGGACTCATGCAGAGGTACTGCATGTATAATTTTTCATTAGGTTGTTGGACTAATACGATTCCCTCTGCTTAGGTATTTTTATCTCTTCTCTCTCTCTCTCAATCTCTCTCTCCCTGTTTAACCCTTCCACCATGGTTTCCCCATTTAAAGTGTCCCCATTTTCCCCATTTCTCCCTTGATAATAGCAGTCTCCTATGGTCCCACCTCTCTTGAGCTCCTTCTTTCCCTTTATCCCCAAGTTTGTTTGTATAACTCTCCCTCTCCCTCCCATTTAAATAGCCCCATTTTTATCCATTTCTACCCTAGTAACGCCTGTGTCCTACTGTTCTTCTCTCTCAGGTTCTTTCTTTCCTTTAATCTCCCTGGTTTCTTTTCATTATTCTGGTTCATCAGTTATGTCTGAATGCATACTCACTTATAAGGATTTGGTGCTGGGCTCCACATATGAGGGAGAACATACCTCATTTGTTTTTCTGAGTCTGTGTTATTTCACTTAGTATAACAGTTTCTAGTTCCATCCATTTACCTGCAAATTTCATGATTTCATCTTTATTGCTGAGTAAAACTCCATTGTGTAAAAGAACCACATTTTCATTATCTACTCATCCATTGAGGGACACTTAGGTGGCTTCCATCTCTTAGCTTTTGTGAAAAGAGCAGCAACAAACATGGATGTACAAGTGTCTCTGCAATAGGATGAGTTCTTTGGGTATATGCCAAGGAGTGGTATAACTGGGTCAAATGGTAGGTTCATTTGTAGTTTTTTAAGAGTTCTCCACACTGCTTTCCATAGGGGTTGAGCAAGTTTGCAGCCCCACCAGCAGTGGATGAGTGTTCCCCTTTCCCACATCCTCTCCAACATTTGGTATCATTTGATCTCTTCATCTTAGCCAGTCTGACTGGGGAAAGATGAAATCTTAAAGTGGTTTTAATCTGAATTTCCCTAATTACTAATGATGTTGAACCACTTTTAAGATGTTTCTTAGCCATCTTTATTTCTTCTTTTGAGAACTCTGTTCAGATCTTTAGCCTATCTTAATTGGATTACTTGCTCTTTTGATTCTTTGTTTTTTGAGTTCTTCATATATTCTAGATGTTAAACCTCTGTCAGATGTGTCACTGATGAACATTTCCTCCCACTCTGTGGGTTATCGCTTCATTTCCTTGGTTGCTTTTTTGATGTGCAGAAGTTTCAGAGTTTAATTGGTCCCATTTGTTGATTCTTGACCTTAATTCCTGAGCAATTGATACCCGGTTTAGAAAATCCTTTCCTATACCTATATCTTGTAGGTTATTGGCAATGTTTTCTTCTAACAGTTTCAGTTTCAGGTTTCACATTGAGGTCTTTGATCCCTTTGGAGTTGAGTTTTCTGCACGGTGAAAGATAAGGGTCTAGTTTCATTCTTCTACAGGCAGGTGGAGATTCAATTTTGCCAGCACCATTTGCTGAAGATGTTGTCTTTCTGCCAGTGAATGTTCTTGGCCTGTTTGTCAAATATCAGGTGGCTGAAATTTCATGTACTCATATTTGGGTCGTCAATTTTGTTCCATTGATCTACAGGTGTATTTTTGTGCCAGTATCATGCTGGTTTTATGACTATTGCTCTGTAATATATTTTGAAATCTGGTATAGTAATCCCCTCAGCATTGCTCTTAGTGCTTAGGGTTACTTTGGCTATCAAGGGTCTTTTGTATTTCCATATGAATTTAGGATTTTTTTTTCTAATTCTGTGAAGAATGTCGGGGAGTTTGATTGGTGTTGCATTGAAACTATAAATGGCTTTTGATAGGATGGTCATTTTCACAATATTAATTCTTCTAATCCATGAGCATAGGAGGTCCTTCCATCTTCTGGTATTTTCCTCAATCTCTTTCTCTAAAAATTTAAAATTTTCATTGTAGAGGTCTTTAATGCCTTTGGTCAGGTTTATTCTGAGATATTTTGGGTTTTTTTTTTTGAGACCATTGTGAGTGACAGAGTTTTTATGCACTCTTTCTCCAATTGCTTGTTATTGGTGTGTAGAAAGGCTACTGATCTTTATACATTAATTTTATAACCTGCCACTTTACTGGAAGGGTTAATCATTTATGAGTTTTCTAGTATTTTTGGTACCACTTAAATATATCATCTGCAGTCAGAGACTATTACCAAGTACTACAACTGGCCACACATAGACATTGTGTATGAATTGTCCAGGCCTAAGTGACACATCTATAATTAACCTCTACACCTAAGGCTCATGGAACAAAGAACAGGGGTAAAGAAGAGGACAATAATGAATCTCTCAGTTCTCATTAATGAAGTTCCCTCATGTAGTGGATGGCCAGGAACACAAAGGTCATAAATGGCCAAAGTATAGCAATTAAGAGTCTGCTGAATGATGGTCATTTGACAGGACTCCTTTATTAAATTTCACCTATCCAAGGCTCAGGGATCACAGAAGAGGGGGCAGAAAGATTGTAAGAGCCAGGGAGGACGTGCATGACCATATGGAAACAGAGTCCTACAAGATCCCAGAAACCTGCTCATATGATTCTATGGCAATGGTGTCAGTATACACAAGTCCTGTGCAAACTCAGGCAGACAAAAACCCAGCATAGAACTGGGAAAATGAACAGCAGACCCCAATCTCATCTGAAGAAATATTGGCAACTGATTGCTGCTAAGTGCAGAAGAGGTGATCTTCCTAAAACAAGGAACTCTAGATAGGCTGACTAGACCTCAGCGGATCAACTTGCACTGGGGAACGTCTGGGGACACTGATTTGACACAGAGGGCCTTAACAGGGATGACAGAGTATATGGGCTCCAGTGGGGGGGCTTATGGGAGGGTGTTGGTGGGGATGGGGGAATAGAGATGATTAAGATTGTTTGAGGTGTTCTGTATGAAATACACAAAAATATTCAATAATAACAAAATTTGTAAACAAAGAAAGGGGGAGGAGAGGTTACACTTTCTGATGATTCAGAAAAGTGGGCAGAGCTACTAGTCTGTGGTTCGGTCCTGAAGCACTGGACCAGGAAGCAGGGATTCCAGGCAGGAAAACTCACCATCTCATAAATGCAGTAGGTATTCCACCAATCTCTTTAGCATGGATTAAGGTAACCCTGCCTTTCTAGAGATGATGATGGCAATTAACCAGGCTCAGCCGGAATATTATTTCTCCACCCAGACCTGAGATCTTATTTTCTTGACCAGGAGTATTTTCAAAAGGAGGCCTTCCTTGTTATTGGGAAGAGAGGGAAGAGAGCCTTGACTGAAGAATTTTCTAGATTAGGTCAGTCTGTGGGCACTTCTGTGGTGGACTGCCTTTATTGTTAATTGAGGTAGGAAGACCCACCCTTAAATTGAGTGGCACCATTTCATGGGCTGAGCCCTGGACTATATAGGATCAGAGAAACCCAGCTGAGCACCGAGCACCGCAAGCAGGTAGCATGGAGGCTTTTATTCTCTCTTTGCTCCTGACTGTTGAGGGGTTGTGACAAGCTGCTTGAGTTCCTGCCTTGACCTTCCCAAATTATGGACTGCAACCTGGAATAGCAAAACAAATAAATCCTTTCTCCCAAGTTGCTTTTTGTCAGGGTATTTCATTGCAACAATAGAAATGCAACTAGAACACAATGCTTGTTTGTTAATTCTATTTCCTAATAGTACACTATTTTTCTGTTACAAATCAGAATGGCTTGACTTGGTTCCTGTGAAACTCAGGACAGACTGACCATCAAAATGACTTCTTCATGAGCTGAAGCAGAATCTCTGGACTTAAGCAAACAATCTCCTCCATGCAGACTAGAAGTCACAATATTCTTCTTATTAATATTTGCTAAATAATAAAGGATACCACAGTATTCCATGTCTGTGAAATAGCTTCAGAATTAATTGGGATAAAATATATTTGTTTATGCTTAATTTCTATTCCAAACTGCAGTATATTGCCAGCACATGCAGTCTCAATATACTGACAACTTTGTCATAAAATTATCTCTATAACATCACTGATTGAAAAAGACAAGTTTCTTTCTCATGTTTCTAATATAATTTTTCCCAATTTAGTCTTTATCACTATTTGAAAAAAAATACCCATTTTACATATTCAGCAACATTGGGAATATGTTTCCCTATGCATCACAATTCTTAATATTTAAAACTATTTTTCAAAATTGTGAATGCATGTTTTACAATACACAATCCATACCCTGCCCCCACCAGCCACAAAAAACTCTTGAAAGCAAGTTGTTAATTTAAATTATTTCCTGAGATTCTTAAGGGAGCCATTGAGATTATGCAAAGATAATGAGCGTTCTTATGGCTTTTTTATGACAACTGTTAAGATGCTTAACTGCAATTAAACTCAGTTCAATTGCCTTTCAATCGCCTTTTAATGGAAAAGCCACAGGGTGACCATGTGTTTCTATTGTAAAATTATAGTCCTTTCCCTTTAGCACAATTGAAGGATGTAATGCATGCACATATCCTCTCCGGAGCATGGGAAATGAACACTCACTTAAACAACTGGCAGGGTGCATCATTTGAGTTGAAGAAAAACTAAAATCCTCATCAAAAATTGTGCTTGAGCTTTCCTGGATGCTTCAGCCCTGAGTTTATGGCCCTTCATCCAAATGAGTGCACATCTCAAGTAAAAGTGGGACCAATTAAATATACAAAAATCAAATGATAAGAGTGGAAACATGATAGGGGATTAATGTGAAAGAGATAAACAAGTGACCCAGGAAGAGAACTGCGGGAACTAGGGTGGTGAGGTAGAAGAAAGAGAACTCTTAGAGGTCAGACACCCTTGCAGTTCTCCATGTTTTTGTTTTTGTTTCTGTTTTTTTTATTGAATTTTGTGATTTTCATGCAACATAATTTGACGGTATTTAGAGCCCCTTCCCATCCCCAGTCCCCGAATCGGCCTCCCACCCAATCTAATGAACTCTATCATATATATAATAAGGCCTAAAAAGTTTAATTTGTGTCTCCAAATGTCCCTCAATGTAGTTCCATCCTCAGGAGCCTGATCAACTTTCCAGGAGTTCCATTCTTGAAAGGGACTGTCTCTGGCCCTCCCAGCAGCCATATGTTGCCATTTCCTTAGGTGGGGTTGGAGCTTCTCACCTACTTCCTCAAATCTATGCTGCCTCTCAGCTTTGACCAGGAAGTTTCCTTAGGTAGTAGATGGTGATGGACACAAAAACCCACAACTGGCCAATGTGCAGAGAACAAGAGGCTGCAAAGCGCTTGTCCCTGAATAGGACACCTGTATCAAACTTATGGGCCCTGAGGCTCAGGGATCATTGTGGAAGAGGGGGCAGAGAGATTTTAAGAGCCAGAGGTGGTAGCTGACCACAAGAAAATAGTTTTCCAGACATCTGATCAGTTGCTCATACAGATTTGCAGCAATGCTGACAGCACGCACAAGTCCCATACAGGCTCAAACTAGTTCCCCACTTTTAATAACTTACCAGTGCTCAGACAAATGTCTTAATATCCTTGAAACTTGGGAAATAATCACAAAATAAAACAGGGAATTACAATGGTAGGTTGGGCTGATATAAGCATGGCATTCGTGAGTCTAGTGTGCTGTGTAACTCACTGCTCCTTTAAGTCTCCTTTGTCTTTTCTTTGTCCCTCAAGGATGTGCATTCTACCTGAATGAGTGAGAGTCTGACAGTGGCAGTGTTGAATGTCCATGCTCTGCCACAGACATCAGCTCCTTAGAGAGTACAAGAAACTGTACCTTGAGACCCCTTCACTCCCAGATCATCTTCTATTGCTGACAGATTTTCAAAGAGAAGTGTCAAGTTCGGTTGTAATATTACTTCCCAAATACATAAGCATGCATTTACTGTTCTCTTTCTTATCCCTTTCTTAAAAAACTGAGCCCAAAAGCCCAAAAGTCATTAAGTAGGACAGAGTAGGGAGGTACCAGTTTTCTGTTGCTGCTTTAACAAATAACTACCATTCAGGGACTTAAAAAACACAAATGTATTATTTTACATTTGTAGCTTTCAGAAGTCTAAAATGGAGGGCCAGGGTTATAGCTCAGTGGTAGAGTACTTGCCTTACATGCATGAGGCCCTAGGTTCAATTCCAAGACCTACCCCACCCCCAAAAGAAAACTAAACATCTAAAATATGTCTAAATGGGCTAAAATCAAAATATTAGTGTGACTAATTCCTTTTTGCCTCTAAAGAAAGTAGCATCCTCTGAACCCCTGTTACATGGGAACTACATTTCACTCTTTTTATATCTCATATGGATATATATTTTAAGAAGCTTTTATAATGGTAGGTTTCCATATGACTTTTTAAAAGACATTTAGTGTTAGGTATACTTCTCCTTTCTCCATCCTCTGTCCTTTCCTGTGGGTGGCATCATTTCATGGGCTCGGTCCTGGACTGTATCAGAGTAGAGTCAGCTAGTTGAGCCCTAAGCACAACAAGCAGACAGCATAGGAAAACATTAAAAAAAAACAGTTGGGTATGGTCTTTGTGAATGAAAAGAGGGAAAACCCATTATGAACCAAAAATGGCATCCTGGTTTACAAATGTCATTCCTTGTATTCTGATTGGTTATTAGGAGTCAGTTTTTCTCTCTGGTTAACTCAATACAAGGTGTCTTGGTTCTGAAAAATTACAACAAAATCCTTCAACCATGATGACCAGTCAATAAATAAAATGGTAGTTTAGGAACCATTCTGTTTAATGATTACCACATTTATGCCCCTGTAACCTCAGCAGGTTAAAATTCATTGATAAACAAAAGCATCGAGAGACTATCAAACAATTTTTAGAGGTTCATTTCATTTCCAAAGGAATAAAAGTAACAAAAGCAAGAAATATTATTGAAACTATATTTATTCCTTATATTTGAAGTTCAGAGTACTCTTAAGCATTAGACCATATTTGCTAACCATACTACAGTAGGGAAAACCCGACCCGCCTTAGACAGCAGCTCTCTATGAGTACCAGTGGCACATACTGAGAACCAGAAGCAATATTGACATCAGAAAGCTTTTGTATTAAAAACTCATATTAGCAAAATATAATCACAATATGGATGAGTAGAAAATATGAGTGCACAAAATATTTTTGCTTATTTTAATAAATATAAATATGCAAAAACTTTCATAAAGAAAATTTTCAATTTGAAAATGGACAGTATTCAATAGATACTTTAATCAGAGGAGCAAAAGTGACACTTTCTACTAAATATAGAGGATAACTGAGATGAGGCTGATGGGTAATCATCTAGACTTACACTCACACACACACACACACACACAGGTACACACGCACACACATTTCACACAGTAATTGACATTTATGTCTTCTATTATAACACTGATTGATATCATGAACTTCTCTTCAAAGTACATTATTTCAAATAAATCTGAATGTTGTTTGCATTACCCTTAGACACCCCAAATACAACTTCATAACTCAGAGACCCAAATATCATAAATAAAGTACCAAAGTTATTTACTAAAGAACATACCAGCAACTCCAGACATGAGCTCATGCCCTCAGTGCTGGCAGTTTTGCCTAGAACTGCAAATATCCTCTAACTACAGCAAAGTATTTCTCTATATCTTGGACCATGTGAAATGTCCTCATAACAACTGGCCTCATTTGTACTCTATGAGTCTGTGGGTCTTACATCTGTGATGTCAGAAATCAAGCTGGAGAGGACATCAGTACTTAGATAAGAGAAAAACTAATTAAACATTCTTCTCACTAGACCTTATAAATACGTTCTGGAATAAGGAAAACTTGTTTTCTTGTAGTGCTGGGAGTTTGCTCTTGCTGTTTTGGTGTTTGAAGTCAAGGTTCTGTGAGTACTCATAGCCATTTGGGGCTGCTATAAGAAAAATAAAATAGTCAGGGGGGTGACCTAAACAGCAGGCATTAAATTTTCACAGTTCTAGAGACTAGCAGCCTAAGTCCAATGTGAGCAGTTCCAACACTAGGAACGTCCTTCTTCCTTGACACAGACAGCTGATTTCTCCCTGCATCCCAGAGCTGAGAGAAAAAAAGCCATGGTCTCTTCCTTTTCTTACAAGGTTGCTACAGCCATCCTATGGGCTCCACTTTCCAGACCCCACCTAAACCTAATCTCCTCACAAAAATACTATCCCAGGGGGGTATAGAGTTTCAACACGTGAATTTGAGGTGTGAAGACACATTCTGTCCATAGCATGAGCAGTATTCACACCAGTTTCTCAGGATGGCTGAAGAGCTGTTTGCATTACTCCATGCCCATGACTGCACAGTACTCCACACCCATTACACCATGCACTATGCTCTACATACAGTACTCCACACACAGTACTCCACATGCATTACTCTTAACTTGAAATATATGTGGAATGCTATGTAAAATACGTGAAGTAGGAAATGGATGATTTCATTGGCAACTGGATGAACAATAAGGGCTAGAATATTAGTAGCGTTAAAATTTTAATAAAATTTGGCTCTGGAGAGATGTCTCAGCAATTAAGAGCATTGGCTGCTCTTGCAGAGGATGTAGGTTCAGTTCCCAGCATCCACATGGTAGCGAACAACAGTCAACAACTCCAGTTCCAGTAGATCCAATGCCCTCTTCTGGCCCTGCAGGCTTTGCATGCACATGATGCACCTACATACATGCAGGAAAAACACTCGTACACTCATAAAATAAAAATACATAAATTTTAAAAATTTAATAAAATTTAGGTAAATTTGGGGGCCACAAACAGAGTGCAGATAGGGGGACAGTCTAAATATGATCAAAATATATTGTATGAAATTTACAAAAGCCCAATAAAAACAATAAAGTTAAGTAAATTTAAAACAAGCTATCAGGTATATTTCAATAATTTTCTATAAATTTTGCATTTTTATTGAAATAATTTTAAGTCACTTAAAGGAAAGTAGTTTTATGAATATGTACAATGTATTAATGTTCTACTGACACACAATAACTCCTCATAAAGCATGCCTTCTCTAGCTCTGTGAGTTCAGGCCTCCACGAGTTACCCAGAATCCTCATGCTTTCCTCAATGATATCACAGTCTCTCAAACTAATAAGTATTCCAACATTAAAATTCCCACATTAATCTTCCCATAAGTATAGCATATCGCTGCTTACTAGAGTGCAGTCTTTCATCTTTCCCAAGTCATCCAGACCCACAAGGAAGGCACTCTGCTGGGAAGACATTTCCTAGTGACAATTTTCCTTGTGGTATTAGATTATTCATGTAACAGAAATAAATTCCTCAAAGTTACATACATAATCATGATGATTCTGAGACCAAAATTTAAGTATTCTAGTGCAAATCTCAGCAGTCTTTACCCTATATTAATCTAGGCTCATCTTGTTGGTTGTCTTCCAAATTCCTTCCCATTTTTCCATTTTCTTTTAGATTTGGGTTTTTGAGATAGAGACTCAGTGTATAGACTAGGCTGGACTGGAACTTGAGATCCTCCTGATTTAGCTTCCCAAGAACTGGGATTATCGACAGGTGCCACCATACCTGTCTTATCTGTATTTTAAAACATTTTTTGGCAGTACTTAGTATTAAACCCAGGGCCTCATACATGCTGACAAGTACTTTATCACTGAACTATATCCTTGGACTCATTTTAATGCATTTTAAATATGGCAACTGCAGCTGTACTCAGAAGTTAGAGCCAGGATTATCATGAGTTTCACATCAGTAAAACAAATTTGAAGTCAAGCTTGGACTATAGATCAAGGACTTGCATGCACCTATCAACTGGAAGAATGGGAAGAAACAATTCTATGTATGCAGTATTCCCTTTAAAGTTAAAAAAAGAAAACTGCAGAAAAATCCCACGCAAGTAAATGCTTTCTTTCAATAAGAATAAGGTCAATAATTCAATATATTGAATAGCAAGCTTTAGTAAGTAATTCTGTATATATGATTCCTAGAGAAGAAAAAAACCCAGGTTAGGAACTATTGTGAAAGGTGTTTGCCCATGACAGAATAAAATTATCTCCAATCTTTTGTTTTAGTCTGAATTTATATTATTTTTAGTATCTGTCCCACATTTCAACCACCAAGTCCTGCCTCACTCCACAAAACTGCCCAAGAGAAGATACAAGGTTCTTCTAAAACCACTGGAACCAGTGCTCCCACCGCACATGAGATCCATGTTGTCTGCCAAAATAAGGTAATGAAGGGGTAGGAGACAGCACAGGCAACTCATAACAGGTTGACTTGCCAAGATGCAAAATGTACTGACATACCTCAGATGCTTCCTGGGGCAGTCTCGGAAACACTATCCCCTGGCTCTCATCTGGAAACCACAACTACTTCTTATAGAGTGTTTGGTGGCCAAAGCTGCCAGTGGTAAGTTTCCATACTGCACACAGAATAAATAAATACAGCTTTTGCTTTTGTAAAAAGTAGTTAACATTGCTGACTCCCAACTGTGGATAGAATCACAATTGTCAGGATTCTCCTGGGAGAATTATCATTACATCATTTCAAGAAAATACTGTTAAGGTACTTTAATCAGCACATCCAGAACATCAGAGTAGACAAGACAGGCAGAAATCTTTCTTAGAAATAAGGAAAACATTGCCGATGTCTCATGGCTCTTTCCATTCATTACCATTCTCTGCATCACTACAGATGTCTAGAGTCGGAAGGTTTAGACCTCCACTGGCCCTTTCTTCAGCAGGTGAAAGAGGTCATGATGGGTAAAACCACAACTCAAATTTACAAAACTCATGCAAAGTCCCCAGTGAGGACTCAATTTTCTTGTCACAATATAGGCATCAGGGCACAGCCATGTATTCTGCAAACCATATGGTGTTCTCTTCCTTCAACTGAGAACTCCACCCCCCATGACTATGATTCCATTTACATTGAACAGCTGAAGAATGAAAGACGAAGGATGAAGGATGAAGGATGCTTCATAATGCTCGATGTCATTTGCAGCTCAGCCTCTCCTGCAATCCAACCTCCAGTCCCTGGCTTCTGGAGTGTCAGTAGATCCAAAAGGTGTGGTGATACACAGTTCTAACTTGTTTGGGGTGTTTTGTTGCTGTTGTTGTCTTTTTTAAATTTTTGAGACAGTGTCTCCTTATAACCCCATCTGCTCTGGAACTCGCTATGTAGACCAAGCTGGTCTCAGTCTCCAGATATCTACCTGCTTCTGCCTCCAAAGTACTGGGGTTAAAGGCATGTGCCACGAAGCCTGGCCCTAATTCCAAATTTTTTAAAACTCTATGTATCCAGGTTCTGTATATACTCTATGTACCTAGGTTCTGTTGAGTTTGATATGGTCTGCAACACTAACACCCTGAAGAATCTCCTAAGAGCTGGCTATAACCCACAAAGAGAATTAATACTTTTAGAGGGAGCTCTGTAAGGTCTCAGCTTTTTAAACAATTTTTGTAGCAGTTTAATCTCTCACAAAACAAGTCTTCTGAAGAAGTTTCTCTGACGTTCTATGTCCACTAAATCTTGCCATTGTGGCTTCAATCCTTTCATTTTGTTTACATAAAATCCTTTGCTTCTTCCTCTCAATGCTTTCTTGCTATTTTCCCCTTAGATATTCTCACTAGGTTAGTACAATAGTCTCCATTATTTTTATGCTTTGAAACTCCATCCACATCTGTCCCAGAAGGAATCCTTGGCTTCAGACATTCAGATCTAAAAAGTGCTAGAAATTTTATGAAAAAAATGTCATGTACAGGAATATTGGCTTTTGTTGAAGGGATTAATCAGAGTTTTAGTCTGACGCTCATAAGATTGGACACTGGGGCTGTTTGGGCCAAAGTGCTTGCTGTGTAAGCATGAGTATCTGTTTATTAGTTTTTTTTGTTTTTGTTTTTGTTTGTTTGTTTTTTGAGACAGGGTCTCATTACATAGTTCTGGTTGGTCTGGAACTCGATACGTAGGCCAGGATTTCCTTAAACTCATACAGACCTGCCTGCCTCTGTTTCTTGTGTGCTAGGATTAAAGACACACACCACTATACTGTGGGAAGCGAGCACAGCCGAGCCAGCCAAAGATGGAGCCCTGGCTGGCTGCCAAACCTCGTGCTGTTTACTTCAACTCTTGGCTGATTGCCAAGGCTCGTGAATCCCGCTTGTTTACCCCAACTCTGAAGTATGGTGAGCCCAAAAACAGGTGCTGCCAGCCTGATGATCTTGCTACGTGGCTAATGAGCTGCACTCTGCCTGCCCGCTGCATGTGTGTGTGCCCTGATTGGTCCTGGCTAGAGGGAGGGCTGTTGGAAATGCTATATGAACAGCTGAGGTGTGTAATAGAACAGAACAGAAGAAGAGAACAGAAGAAGGGATGAGGTGAGAACAGCAACAACGAGACAGCATCACAGTAAGAGAGAATGAAGTGAGAGAGAATGGAGAGAGAATGAGGTAAGAGAGAATGAAGTGAGAGAGAATGAAGTGAGAGAGGATGAGGTGAGAGAGGATGAAGTGAGAGATATAGGAGAACTACGAACGAAGCAGCATCATAGTGTATGAGATAATGAAAGAGAGAGAATAAAGGAAGGAAAAGAAACAGAAGCTTGAACCTCACCTTGGTGTCTGTGTCGTCTTTCCTGGACTCTGCTGGACAGAGTCCCGGCTCGCGACACTATACCAGGTTTAAGTATTAGTTTCTGAGTTTGGATTCACAGCACCCATTAAAAGCCAGGGCTGGAAGTGAGCAAATATAACCCTAGTACTGGAGGCCAGAGAAAGGCAGATCCCACAGGCTCTCTGGCCAATCAGTCTAGCCAAAGTGAGCTCCAAGTTCAGTCTAAAAAAAACTATAAGATTGAGAGTGATGATAGAGGAATACTCAACATCAACCTCCAGCCCTCACACATGCCCTTAGGGACAAACACCCACACCAACTCATGCACAAACACATAGACAAGGATTGGACATTTATAAAGAGTTGCACTGTCCTATGAAATCAAACCCCCACAGTTCACTCGCCTTTTACCTTTGCGTTTATTCACTTACCATGTCTGCTCTCTTTCCATACCCCCACCCTTAGCTGCCCATACATCTGAAGAATTTCTCCACTTACAGCATGGAATGTCCATGGTCATCATCTTTCTGTGGCACATGTAAACATGCAAAAGTCCTATTGCTAAATTATCTAGAAGCTTTGTTTTAATGACCCCATGTTGGATGATACAAACAATTGGTGTAAGCTATATAGAACAATAAAGTTGGTTGATTAATAAATCTGGAGATGGATCAGCCAGTAAACTCAGTCTGTAAGGAGGCACTGCCTTAGTTGTTGTGCATTATTCAAATAGTTAAGATATTATTTCTAAAATCAGAGAACATGATTAGTTCCCAAATATACACTCAAAGTGGGAAACCACAAGGCTCAGGGTCTCAGTGAACATATATAAGATTGAAAGAGGACAAAAAGACAGGGTTATTCCAAAAAGTCTAGATGGGCACCGTGGGAGAACGGTGCCAAATGTAGCTCATGAATAAATGTGGTTTGTGATAAATATTCCCCAGTTGTGCACTGTTCTTAGGAACTAGCATGCTGGCTACATTTTATACGGTTATAATTAACTTCAAAAGCAATTTGTATAGAGTAACAAACTGGGGAAAGATTTATATAAGACAGAGCTTGCTTATTTATTACTTTGGTGAAAGTTAAAATGGCTACCATGCCGGGCATGGTGGTGCACGCCTTTAATCCCAGCACTTGGAGGCAGAGGCAGACGGATCTCTGTGAGTTCAAGGCCAGCCTGGTCTACATAGTGAGATCCAGGACAGCCGGGGCTACAGGGAGACCCTGTCTCAAAAAGACCAAAAAACAAACAAAAAAAGGCTACCATATTTCCAGTGTAAAAATGACTATCAACACTGTGTCAGTATAATATCACACTACATCATAGCCATATCATAACCAGAGGACTATTTATTTACTTCAAATGAAAGCAAGAAAATCATGACTAACTTATTAATGTATTCATGACTGATTAATTATCTGGTATTCAAACACTGGTAATGAATATAGCTCCACTAGAACAAAAGCTTTCATCAAACACACTTTTCTATATAAAATCAATGTAATGAATTTCATGTCTTGCAAATTCAAGTTCATATTTTAATATTATAGCTTGTAGATGAGAGTCCAAACTTTGAATATTTGCTATTTTCACATGAGATTCAAGGTCACTGTAACACAATGAAGCATCATTGCTGTTCAAGACATTTCCAATTCTCCAAAAATTCTACACAGTAACTGTCAATCCAGTGACTCCTTATTGTGAGTTGTCAACATGCCAAGATTGGAGACTGCAGTTGGAGATACATTTTTAAGAGAAATTTGTTATCCATTTGATGATATTTAGAGCAGAAAAATTCTTTATGTTTTTATCTCACTATTTAGCAAAATAGATATGCAATGGGTTAATAAAAGAAAAAACTTTTTAATTGACATTTCATGGTTCCTTTCAATAATAAATGAATTTGTATGCAGCATAACCTTAGAGGCCACATTTTTCAGGTCAGAAACTATCAATCTATGACAGGCATAGAAAAAGCTGTATTTACAGCTACAGACAGCATCTACTCTGAGGTGCAGAGTCATCACACAGATATGACTATTTTGAGGACATTCAGTTTTACTGAACATGAGCTTTTCATAACCTTATTTTAAGGGGGAAAAATCTAAGAGACAAAAAAGCATTTAAAATCTCCAGAACAGGAAACACTTCCTTCTCTTCTCATCCATAAACCAGCACCAGATTCCATGTTGAGCTCACTGCTCATATGAGGATTTTGAACTCTCATCTTGTACCATCTCTGGTGAGGCAGCATTTGGGAAGGCAGGTGACTGGTCTCAAGACCACTGAAAAAAATGTGTTCCCAAAAGAGAGCAGAGGAGAGCCATGGGGATCAGATAAACAAAATCCTCCCTGTCTCATCAAGGATCCAGCAGCTCTGCTTCCTGTCTTCTCCATGCATATTGACTTCTCAGTTTCCTCTGTGTAAGGTAGGACAGGAAAGAGAATCACCCAGAATGAAAAACATGCAGACAAAACATGGCTGTCCATGGAGTGCAGGGATGTCACAGCCAGCGCATCCTTCCACAGGTGAGACAAAAATGCCTCTCTGTGAAATCAAGGATTTTGTCCTCTCCCCTTCACCATTATGAAAATACTCTCCTGAAAAGTGGGAACTCCATCCATCCACATTGCAAGTGATAACAGCTCATCCAGGGATTCTGTAACTAAATTTTCTTTCATGAAACATTTAGAAGAATCCTGCCTGAGTAAACAGGCATGTCTTCATAATAATAGTTTTTCCTTTGGATTTAAATTTCTTGAGTCACTGTTCTAACATGCTTTATATGCCTGAGACCTAGAACTTGCATTGATCAGAACATGGCATATTATGGATGATTTAACATATATACACCCATTAACATAAAATCTGAGGGACATTCTAATATAGATGTTCCTTAACTTATAATAGATCTATCTACATCTAATAAATTCTTGTATATACAAACTTAATAAACCTAACCTACCAAACATTGTGACTCAGCCCAGTCTTCCGTGAAAGTGCTCAGACTATGTACTGAGCCTATAGTTTGACAAGATCATTTACCAACAATCCTGCTAAATAAGTGTTGAATGTTTCATGCAATTTGTTAAATACTGCACTGAGTTGAAAAGTGGTGACTGTATGAGTATGATTTATACCATAATGAAGTTGAAAACTCTCACATTGAACTATGGTAGTTATGAAATGTCTATATGCATTTGCTTCCTATGTGGTTAAGAATGTTTAAAGTTTTACATCATATTCATCAAACAGTTATACTGGTTATAGAATAATGAATCAAAAAAAGAAGAAATTATAAAACTATAGAATTTTTAAGCTAGGAGTAGGGGATGTGTCAGCACTTGCTGCATAAATGGGGACCTATGATGGCTGGCTTTAAAGTCATCTTGCGAAAAATTAGTCACCTCATGCAGGAATGACTTATAAAATGGACATTGTCTAGATTAATGACTTTGAACTAATATTGGCAAACTCACTGAATCCTATGCTCTTGTGACCTTGGCATGTGATCTTGTCTCCTAGGAACCTCAGTTTTCTATTCCATCCTAAAATAGGGAATGAATGTGGGTATGCTTGAGAATTAACATATCAAAGCTCTGAAATACAGCACACATCTTCATGGAAAACACAGAGGCTGAGAAAGGATGATTGACATGGTCTGTATGAGGTATTCTAGATTTAGGAGTGAAAAAGCAAGATTGTCCAATAAGATAAGGGTGGATCCAAGTTTGCTATTTCCTAATTGAAGCAGAAGAAATGGTTTTGAAAAAAAATTATGAGTGAGGTTTGACTCGAGGACACAGTTCCAGAGCACAATTCCAAGACACGTTTAGGGAGCAGGTGTTCTCCAAGTTCAGGCCCACTCTTAAAATTAAACCAAGAGTGGGAGTACCTGACTTTAATCCCAGCACTTGGGAGGAAGAGGCAAGTAGATCTTTGTGAGATTGAGACCAGCCTGGTCTACATAGTGAGTTCCAGGCCATCTGAGGCTACAGGGAGACCCTGTCTCAAAGAACCAAAAGGAAAAGAGAAAAACAACTAAAATTAAGAGTCAGGTTGTTTTATTCAGGTAATGTGGCGTGGTGATGCCACCACCTCAATAAGGAGCCTCAACTGAGAAACCATCTTAATTGTTGTGGGAAGACCCTGTGGGCAGTATCTTCTGGTAGTAGTCAGATAAAATGTGGGCATGGCAGAAGGAAGATTATTTCCCTTTTGTTTGTTTGGCCTTCTCTCTCACTGCAGTTAATTTATTATGTTGCTTCTGCTGCTGACTCCTTCACTGATAACAGAACCAAGTTTTCCAGGTGTCCATCATTGACTAAGGATCAACAGTAACCCACCAGGTGTTGAGCACCAGATTGGGACTGCTGAGGCACCCAAGCCCAGGCCTGTAGACTAACTATTGGGTTCTCAACATCTCAGGTGTAATTCAGCTGTTGTTATTTTGAAGTAAGCCAATTTAATAAATTCATTTTATATATGATATTCCTTTAGCGAATCCTCAATAATGTACTGCCTTAGTTCAAATCCCCAGCACCCACATAAAAAGCCCAGCATGGCCCTAGTATGGAGACAGGAGAATCAATGGAACTTGCTGGCCACCAGTCCAAGTTCAGTGAAATACCTTCTCCAGGACATAAAGTTAAGGGTGATAGAGCAGGGCAACTGATATCCTCCTCTGGCCTCTGCATCGTACATGGATGCATACACTACACAAATACCTCTCTCTCTCTCTCTCTCTCTCTCTCTCTCTCTCTCTCTTCTCTCTCTCTCTCTCTCTAACACATGCATGCACACAAAACCCCAAAAATTTTAATCTAAAAATAATTGGGAGATCTTAAATTTGAGATCATGCATCTTGAAGAAGGCAAATGACAGTTGCCAAGAAAGATCTCATAATTTCAGAATTTTCCCTTATCCATCAATTTCCCCTTTTCTACTGGAACATTTCAATAAACCTGAAAACATTGTCTATGGTCTTCCTATCACTTAAATAAAGCATCCCAGCCCTCTGTACTTAACCTTAAGCATCAGCACATTTATCTTCATTCTCAGAGTCATCTATAGAGGTTGTCATTATGTTATCATCTCAGAAATCTCTCCTCCACCCACTGCACTCAGGCTTCCACTTCCCACCACACAACAAAGGCTGAACTTAAATCCTCAAGTGCTGTTTGGGCCATGAACACTTAGTGCCAATCTCCTCCCATCATCTCTGAGGAGCAAAATGGAGGGTCATTTAAAGTCTCTTGTAAATATCCATCTTGTTGATGTATTTAGTGTAACATTTGTATGATAAAAATTATTGGAAAAACGTGTCAAGTTGATTATATTGAATACTGTTGCAGGAGTCAAAAGAACAATAAAACAATTATCCTAAAAGGTATTTTTCCTATTAGAAAAGGTAAAATAGGGAAACTGACTAAACTGTAAGAACAATTATCAAATGTAACTGCAAAATCAAAATGGTCAAAAGGCTATACATTCATGCCCAAGTGGACTGAAATAAAGGCCTGAAGGTAGCCAGCTAGCTGAGTGAGGCAACCTTTCCAAAATAGTCAAATTTTGAAACAGAGCCAAAAATATAGTCAAAGGTGAAAAACAGACTCTCATTACAGAGACACTTGTACAACCATGTTTGTTGCTGCTCTTTTCACAATAGCTAAGAGATGGAAGCAACCTAAGTGCCCCTCAACTGACTAATGGTTAACAAAATGTGGTATATTTACACAATGGAGTCTATTCAGCAGTAAAGAAAGATGAAATAATGAAAATAGCAGGTAAATGGATGGATCTAGAGACTGTTATACTAAGTGAAGTAACACAGACGCAGAAAAATAAAAGACGTATGTTCTCCCTTATATGTGTCTCCTAGCACCAAATCCTTTAAAATCACATATCCTTTTATAAGATGATACTGTGCAGTAGTCTCTCTGCATGAAATAACTGCTGTCATCATGACACCAGCAGTGCCTGACTACTAAACATCATCACAATTAGGCTTGTTGTCAGTTGTGCTTCCTCATTAAAGGAGGGGCAAACAGGGTCATTGGACCCTCACCAGAGTATCCAGCCACTCTTCCCAGCCAACTGGATGTAATTTGGCCCTAATCACACATGATCTCCTAGATCTGGGGAGGACTAAAGTATACAATCTGGGGAAGGCTAGGAAGAGAAGGCTTGACCCATGCTGGGTAAAGGCTTTCTAGTGTGCATACCCTCAGGTCATTCATACACCTCAGCAACCCCTCAGTTGTCTCGTAAGTAAGCTCAGTAAATTCATTGGTTCCCCAGTAAAACTGTGATCAAACATTGGTTTGACACTAGAACCTTAAAAGGGAATAAGCATTGCTTAGCATCCCAAGGAAAAGAATTCTCATAACAGATTAATTAATTAATTAATTAATTAATGTTATTATGTCTTATAATTATTAAAAAAGAAAAAGAGAATGTAAAAGATGTTAAAATGATATAGGAATGGAGTAATTTACAAAATAGAGAAAATGAGAAAGCCTAAGCAAGTGATGAAGGTCTGTGTATGTTTGTTATGATATATAAAGGATGAGACAAAAAAAATATACACATAATCTTAAAATGTCTAAGGTCATAGTTTAGTCAACTAGTTTAAGGAACAAAATATGTATCTAGCCAATGTTTATCTAAGAACAATTGATTTTTTTTTACCCAAGCTTTATCTACATAGCACATGGTAATTAAAAGTACCAGACTGCTAGAACCAACCTTATTAGATGTTTGATAGCCATACTTTAAGGCCTATACTAATCTGGTCAGAGGGACTTAAAGGACAGTTTTTGCCCCTTGCCCTCCAAGATCGACTAAGTTCCGGGGGACTATGGAACATCTCCCAAAATGACCTGTAACTGTGGTGAGTCACCTGTCCTCTTGTTCAGGGAGGCCATGGAGACCCCACCAGATGGACTTGAACCAGTGTCCAGTCTACAAAGAGGAGGGTCAATTCAGAGGAAACATTTCACTCATGCTTCCAAGTGAAGCCAGCCATAGTCAAGCAGGACCTTTAACTTATCTTCACATAGATGGAACTGGTAAAAGAAAGGAGCCAGGGACTCCTTCCAAGCCCATGTGACCCCTGAGGAGCAGATCCTCAAATGACCTTAAGTGTAAATATAAATTGATTTATTTGGGCCAACTGTATGGTCTTAAATACCCAAAAGGAAAGTATAACCAAAGAATAAAGTCATCAGTATGTTTAAGGGTTCAAGGGATTACACGTCACAGACATTAGGCTTAAGTCCATATAAAAACTTATTTAGACAATTATTTCTCATTGATGATTTTGCTCTGAATCAGAAAATGCTGCTCAGATGTAAGAATTCAAATCTCAGTCTGCAATACTGTAGTGCCCACCTGTAGCTAAGGGAGACAACTGCTATTGTTCTAAAATGATGGATAAATTTGTTTTCTCCCCCTATCTAGAAGCCTTTGAGAGGAAACCAACACTAACTCTAACCACTCCAACAGCTATCAAAGAGCCTGAAAGTAAATCCTGAACCCATCACTCTTGAGTTTAGCCTTGGCAGACAAAAGAAAAATGAGGAGGAATCCAATAAAGGAATGCTTTTGGAAGCTCTCATCAAGAAATTCTAATGCACTCTGATATGAACATTTGAAATCTGCCCTGTTCTGACTTTTTTCTGGTTCCCTGTCTAGACCTTGTAATGCTGACTACTCTTGCCTTTACTTCTCCTTCACTTGCCTATTTACCAGTCAAGGACTTTCTTTTCTCCTTAGAGATAAGAGTTATGAAATTTGGGAGTCTTTGAGATAGACCCACTGAAGGGGTGAAGGGGTACCCCAACTGCCTCACCCTGTGTCCCTGTTCAGCATGGAAGAAGCCAGAGAGGTCTGTGTCCTGATTCCCTAACTGCAAGCTGGGCAACCTCTTCAGAGGATGGTGTGATAAGAATAGGAGGTGGGAGCTGGCTAGGCAGTTAGTGTAAAAAGACCCCAGAGAAAAGTAGCCAGTTTCTTGGCTAAAAGTCAAAATGTCCTTGGGCCTCTTAGCAACATACTCTGTTCCAAAGACCAAAAATGTCAAAAGTATTTGGGAGCTCTTATCTAATCCCTAAAAGATTTTAGGGTTACCTCTTCAGAAGGGGGAATGTTAGAGTAGCAAAAAGTCCCATTAAAAAAAAAGTACATAAAGTTGTGAGGAAAAAGTGATGAGGAGATATGGGAGGAGTTGGAGGGGAGGGAGTGGGCATGGATTTGATCAAAACACCTTATATGCTTATGTGCCTTTATGAAATTCTCAATGAATTGTTTAAAAAGAAAAAAACACTCCTTAAAAACATCTGATATTAAACTCCAATATTATACTGTCATATTTTCATTTTATCAAATCCCATATTATCCTCAACACTAAGCTTAAACAGTAAAATCTTTCCCATGAAGCCTCACTCATCATACATCACAATCATCTGGCACTGTGTCTACCTGTTCCTTTGGACTGCAAGCTCAACATCTTCCTTTTAGTGCTAGTGATGCCTGAGCAGCAATGGATGTTTTAAAGCTGTTGAACAACTGTGTATTGTATGACTCTCCATACTGCAGCAACCCTGAGTAGTACACTGTTACTAATAACACAACGGAGAAACAAATTCTTAGACATTAGAGAGCCACTAATGCTTAGAAAGCAGAGCCATGCTCCAAATCCATGATGTGAAGACCTGAAACCCAGGCCAACTCTACCATGTAGTTTCCTCAACAGTTAGGTACCTTATTCCAGGGACATAAACAGGAATTCTCCTTCTCTCTCTCTTCTTTCTCTTTCTCTCCTCTCTCCCTCTCTGTCTCTCCCCTCTCTCTCCCTCCTCTCTCTTTCATTGTTCTCTACCACCTTCCTTGGTAATTTCAGTGTCCACAGTAAATTAAAATGTCACCTCCCTGGCTGCCCCTGTAGACCATTCATTCTGACAGGGAAGCTGAGGAACCCTCATGTATTCTTAGGGAGTATCTCATTTAAGAATTATATTAGCTTATTATATTCTTGAAGAATTGTTGGCAGACATGACAAAAAAATTGAGAGCTCTGTTTTGCTTCTATAAAATGAGATCTTGATTATGGCATTAAAATGTCGCCATAGTTTTCCTCCAGTTTTCCTTTTCGGACATGCCATATATAGTTGTGCTGTTTAATCTGTCCATGTCCCGTGCTTTAATACTTTGATGTTGCTGTCGTACTGTCTCCATAGATAATACAGAATATACCCTCAATCTATCTGTTAGAGTGTAACCACCACAATGGAAAACACATCTGAGAGGCTCCAGACACCTGAAAACAAAACAAAACCCAAAACCAGAAAAGCACTGAAGTCATCCAAGAACAAAGTTGTGAAGGGCCAAGGATGCAAAACGTTGGAGACTGGGAATGTGAGACCCTCAGAGATTGAAGGAGATGCTCAGAGAGTCAGTGCTCAGACCTCTGAACTCTGGGTGCTACTGGAATTGTAAATGCTGAGAGGAGGGACCCTGTGGACCTGGAGCTCGCAGCTATGAGAAGCAGGTATCACTCAGCTGCTAGGCAGATGCCTCCCTGATGTGTTATCATTGGAGTTCCAGTCGTGGAAAGAAAAGCAGAACTGGAGCCCATGGCTATTGGTCTATCTGAATCCCGTGCTTGACCTTTAAGCTACCCACAGTAACAGTTCCCCAAACTCTACATACAACTGGCCAAAGCACCCTCATAAATAACAAGACACCTCTCATGCCCCACTCTTCCCTAAGGTTCTACTATCACATCCCGTGGTCAAGTACTTTAAAGACAGATTCTCTTCTCTGGTTTCAAAGGCCTTCTGGAATTGTCCGGTCCTATTTCTCTGCTTATTTAAGACTCTGTGTGCTTTTAAAAGTGAGCAGATTTCTAGCTGCAACATATTTTAAATCATAAATCTTAGCCTCATCTTAGCCCAAATTCATTTTCAAAAGTACCAATACGTATATGCTAAAAATCCTTCATTGGCTTTCATTTCCAAGGGGCCACAACCAAAGTGAATGACACAGTTGCTAACAATTAAAATATAGCATCTTTTCATTGAAAATAAGGAGCCAGTTTTTAGCCAATTAAAACTTAAATGACAACTAAATGTGTAACTAAGACTGAAGGAATTTAACTGCTAATGCAAAATTTTTACACCTTTTCTGATTTCCACAAGCACTGTAGACTAGTTAAAGGGAAATTTTCAACAAATCAACAACTAAGATTCCCTTTTGGGGTCTGGTGCCAATGCACCTCCTGGGTGTGGAACTGCCTGCATGTGAGTTTCAGGGTTTCAGAAATGCCCAAGGCAACTTTTTTTCTTCTTTGCCCTCTGAATTGCAAAACCAGCTCTCAACAGGAAAAGAAAATTTGTTGCTTAACCTTGAAAGGTGCCTCATTTATGTGTGAAAACGCTGAGGTGAAAATGTCAGAAATTTCACAAAGAATTGTGCCTGTGAAATCTAAAGGGATGTGAGATTCTCCAGTGACCCAGATTGGAGTGATGGGGGCTTCTGGCCAAAGGTGGCTCACCCCCTGTAGCACTTTTATTTTTAAAAGGCAAATATTAAAGATGTTGTTCTTGTAAGATATAAAATTACTATCATTTCCCTTTATGCAGGAAAATTAAAAATTATCCTGAAGCTAAATTGATAATTGAAAAAGACAAACTCTTTTTCTAATATTTTATTTATTGTTTTTATTGTATGTGTATGAGTGTTATGCCTGCATGTGATAAGTGCACCCCTGTTGTGCAATGCTCCCCGAGGTCAGAAGAGGTCATCGGATCCCCTGGAACTGGAGTTACGGACAGTTGTTAGTTGCCATGTGGGTGCTGGGATTCAAACCCGGGTCTTCTGCAAGAATAGTCAGTGTTCTTAACTGCTGAGCCATCTATCCAGCCCAAAAAAGACAAATTCTTAAAACATTTTATTGCTTACAGCACTTTAAATCCAATTTCTTTGTGGAAGTTCCAAACCAACTTGTAAATAATAAGACTCTAAATACAAGTATTCTGGTGGTTGTTTTTATTTTTATTTTGTGAAGAATTTGTCTACAACTCCAAATCATATTCATCTAAAACTTAGTCATGTTCAAGAGTCTTTCCCTCATTCATAAAACCTATATTGGGTGTCTTCCTGTCACCTGTTTTATTTAATGTGTAACTTCTATGTCATTTCTGGACTCTTTCCAGCATCCATGACCAGGCTAAGCACGTGTTTGTAATGATGGGCTGCCCATGTTGTCCAGGGCTACCACAATTCAATGTTTGGTTTCTTTGTACCCTGAGTAGATGGCATCTGGTCCAAGTTTCATGTCCCTTTGAGGATGCATAATAGGTGACTGTCATCTAGATAACAAAGACACTTGACCAGCCAATTAAGTATCCCAAAATCTGGGAGGTTTACATACGAGAGCATAGTTAGTCTTAAAAATAAACTCAGTCCAACAAGCCTCAGGGAGTGGAACTAGCCAGGATTTCATCTAATAAAAACAAACTGGGTTGAATTTAAAAGTTTCAGAGGTTAAAATTATTGACTTAAAAGTTTCCTTGGGTTTGAGTTTGTTTTTATGTCTGTAAAAGCAATGTTGACTTCTCTCCGTTATGAAACTTCTTCACTTTGAAGAAACTAGGTGTTTAAACAAGGAAGCAGCTCTTGACTTCCCAAGTCAGCCCACCCCTCCCCACCAGCACCCACTCACAACAATTCCTTCTCCAAAAGCAGGCAGAACTCTCCCCACTAGGGGCACTTGCTACTCCTTTCCTGCAGTCTCCCGCATTACCATGACATGTGCCAGAATCAGTGCTTCTTGGCTGCTAATGGGAAGAGCACCATTGCCTATTATTCATAGAAAGAAAGTCAGATTTTGATGTTACTGTCTCAGTTTCTTCTTATTCCACATGTGACTGTTTTCAGTATATCTTGACTATCAAAATGAAGCTTAACTACAAATATGAGAGGATAAAACTTTCCTGACTTTTATTTTGTATATGAATAATAAGCCTGAGGAAAAGTTGCAATCTCTTTATTCTTACGTGTCTTACCCTTAAGACGTATTTCTTGAACTTGAATTAGAACATATGTGAGTTTGTATAATATATTTATTCTAAAAATACTTATTTTTAATATTGGAAATCTAACATAGAACTTCATTCAAAACATTTTGCCTCTGTAACTATCAATAGTGCTGTTCTATAAGAGACAATTCTGGATTTGTAATGGAAAAATATGTTAAAAAATAATTCTCCTTTATGTCAATCTTTCATGGTCAAAATAGGATGAGATCAAGCATATTTGATCGATTAAATCAAAGTAATCCAAAATGTGCCACAGTATAAACTATTTCCTTATTGAGTTAGCAGCATAAGCTGGGAAAAATGTAATAGAGTTAAAAATGTTACTCTAGATGACGTCAAAGTTTTTACACCTGGAAATCACAGCTGTCGTCAAGAATTAATCTCTTGTCCAACTGAACTAAGAAACAAGAAAGATTAAAAAAAGCAGTAAGTTGAATGTAAAAAATACGAACACTGGAAGTATTATTTTAAATCTCTATCTGACAATATCAAATTGAGTCTAGGAACTGTGGTTTCTTTTATTTCAAAAGAAATAAATATTAGGAGCAGAAAGTCAGGTACTGAAAAAGAATAATTTTGCTCTATTCTTAATATACTTACAGGTTTTCTAGCCTGAGCTTCTCAAAGGTGGAAATGTGCCTGGTCTCACTGATAGTGCATGAGATAGTAACAGGAAACCAGTGAAAGTTTGTCTCTTTGTCAGCAACTTTAGTCCTACAATTATTCACAAATGTTAAAGTCTTGTAAGAAAATAAATTGAGGAATACATTTTTTGTTTGTTTTTGACAGGGTCTCCCTAGCCCCAGCCCACCTGGAAGTCACTGTGTGGATGGAGCTGGCCTCCATCTCACAGAGATCCACATGCCTCTGACTCCTGAAGGCTGGGATTAAAGGTGCCCACAACCACGCCTGAGTGAGAGATAATTTTTAAATAATCAATAATAAGATAAAGAGGTAACTGCATATTAGCCACTAAGATCAACACTTTGAGTGCATTATCACACTACATTTTATACATAAAAATTCATTACCACACATAGTAGATATTAATGTGCATAGTTTTAAGATAAGGAAACCATGTTATCAAAATCTCTGCAGTAGGAATGTGGCCCACCATGATTAGTCTGGCTTGCAAATTCACATTAGATTCAAAGACTTACTTTCACTTTAGAAAGGTAGATTTATATCTAGACATGAAAATGTAGTTTTTTGAAGTTAATAAAAAGGCATACTCAAGTATGACAATTTTTTAATATCTTCCTTTGTCTAAAAAATACTTTCAAAACCACTAGGAGATTAAACATGAGACACATTTGAGAAACACCATCAAAAGCACATCTTACCTCCAACAATATTAGCTAGTATTTCTTTTTTTTAAAACTCTTTTTTTTTTTTTTGTCTTTTTGAGACAGGGTCTCCCTGTAGCCCCAGCTGTCCTGGAACGCACTATGTAGACAAGGCTGGCTTTGAACTCACAGAGATCCAGCTGCCTCTGTCTCCCGAGTGCTGGTATTAAAGGCGTGTGCCACCACAACCGGCTTTTTTAAAACTTAAAAAAATTTTATTCATTATCTTTATTTTATGTGTACGCGTGTATTGCCTGCATGTAGGTAAGCGTGCCTGTGTCATGCAATGCAATGCTGTGGAGGTCAGAAGAGGCTGACAGGTCCCCTGGGACTGGAGTTAAGGACAGTTGTTAGCTGCCATGTGGGTACTGGGATTCAAACCCAGGTTTTCCTCAAGAACAACCAGTTTTCTTAGTCACTGAGACATCTCTCCAGCCCCTTAGCTAGTATTTCTTAAGTGCTCATTCTATGCTGGGCACTTTTGCAAGTGCCCTGTGTACATTAGCTCTCTTATTGCATCACTATTATGAAAGGTATCTAGTAATTTTTTCATCATAGTAATGGGGAAATAGAAATAAACCCATGCAGTTATAAGGCTTAGTAGTGACCCAACAAATGTAAATTCAGATATTATGGCTCTAGAGTGTGGCCACTTAGTCACCTGTAACTTAAAAATCACAATAAGTTAACCTAAATAATAACATTCCAGAGACCCTACTATTCAGACTCGGCAGACAGTGTAAAATACACACAGGGAAATTGGTACAAATACCACTCTAAGTACAGGCCCAATGTAGGTCACATGGACCTGAATTAAAATTTGTAATCACAGAATATGACTTTACATTCTAATAGTCAAGTGATTTATGAAGCCAACATAATCACAGGTGCCCCCACAGCATGGTTTTTGTAAGGAAAGGGCCTCCATCAAAGCCGGTGTCCTGTCAGTGTGGATTGGATTACAGAGCTCGCCAACTCACACGGAAGATTTCTTCATACTTTACAGAAAATGTTAGAGGAATTCAAGCCTAAAAATTATCCTGAAAAATAAAATGCAAAGAAAATAATAGAACATTTGGATACAGACTCAAGGGAACAGTGGAAGTTGCTTTATCCTACATTTCTAGAACAAAGAGGTTAACGGATTTCATGTTCCTAAAAGGTTAAGGACTATTCACAGGAACATTTATGTAGAAAGGGGGAAGCGATAACGTGTTACTGTTCTAGACTACTCTCCTTCAAGGTTTTTCCATGAAACTTCTAGTCATGCCATATCTAACATCTTTGTTTACGAAATAGCCTATGTCCTAGAATATTTTTGGAATCTTTCTATTACAAATTTCCATTAATAAAAGACAGTTTGTATCTCACTTTCTCAGATAGCACTGCCCCAATTTCTCTTTCACATGAAGCTGGTAATTATCATCTTACTCAAAATTGCTATAAATGTTTGTCTGTTACAGAAAAGATAGTTCTTAATGTTCATGTATAAAATAAACGCTTTGGCTTACTTTTTTATTGATTTTGCTGAATACTGTTCTTGTCTAATCTTTTCATGGATTTTAACCATATATGCCATGTTTTAAATTATCCTAAGAATGTCTTTATGTTTTTCAAGTACATTGCAGCATGCATTTTTTTGAGACGCAATGTTTTTATTTTTGTGAATCTCATACAATATATTTGATCATATTTAGATCCCCGCTCATATCTGCACCACCCCCTTTCTAGATCCCCACCAAATATACATGGATATGGATGGGGGGTTGTATCCCCAAATGCCCATTGGTGTGGGTTTATCCACTGGAGCCTGGTCTGTCTGCAAAGAGTCTCATACTTAAATGAAAGTGAATGTCCCCTTCCCAGTAGTCAACCGTTGCCAGTAGCTCCTCAGATAGGGTTGAAATTTCTTACTCACATCCCCAAGTCTATGTTGGGATTTTGTCTTGCTTGAGCTTATGTGGGACTAGTCAGCCATATACATTTTTTGAAAATTGTCTATTTTGAAAATTTTGAATTTTTGGACTATATTTTTCATTTTATTTATTTATTTATTTTTTTAATTTAATAACCACATGATTAGAAGAAGCATTTCATTATAGCTTTAACATACTCAGTAACGTACTCCAGAGCAAGCACTCTTTCAAAAGTGGCTATAAATTTTTAGGTTTACAGTTGAAATAATACAGATACACAATATTGAACTCAGTATAAATCCTGTAAGACATAAAATTGAATGAGTTTTTTAACCTTTAAAAAAGATCTCCATTTCATTTTAGAATATACTGTTTCTTACAGGAAGACTCGTTTTTGCTACTAACACGCACCTGAGTATGGATATAAAGTCATCAGGTAGATTTCACTGATAATGTTTATCACCTCTACTATTTAACATGAAGTACATTTTTATGCTTCTTCCTCAAATATGTCTTTTTTAAAATTTGTTGAATTTTTTGTGTGTATAACATACAGAACTTCCCACACAATCTTATTCATCTATATACCCACTTCCCAAATTTTTAAAAGAACTTCAATGATTAGCTTCTAATTTTTTCTTACTTTGATTTTACTTCTGTTATTTCTACATTCAGTCACTTGGAATTATTTCTTTATCTCATCCATCTGCCTGTGCTATTCATTCATCTAACGGGTTTAAGTTAGATGATGAAAACAAACAAAGGAACGACACTGCAAGTGGACTCTACTTTCATAAAACCTACATTCTCATAACTTCCTGTTCCAGTCCTCTGTTATCCCACTAAGAGTACCAACCAGTTTTTGAGAACATTTTTCTCCAGGTTCTTATATTGAAATATTTTCATAAATGCAACTTTGTCTTTAAAATTCCCAGAAACACAATATTTCCTTTCTGCAGATTATCATGACAATTCCTAACTAGAATACTGCTGCTTACGCTCTTTTAGCTACTGTGGCTCTGCTACCCTGAGGTAAAGTCTGCTCCTTCTGCTGCTTAACTGTCAAGCACTATAAAGAGACACATGCCAGGGAACATAACCTTCCCTGTCCATATTCTCACGAATGCATTTCCTAGATCAACTACATAAAGCAGTTTTTACAAACCATCCTCTCCCTCTGCTCATCCCCTTCTCTGACGACTATTATCAACCTCTTGTCTAATGTCTCATTGAATATAGGAAGAAAGACAGATCTGCGCTACAGTTGGATATGATAAAGGAGCCTTACTCTGGCCACCTCGAAAAAGCAGTACCCATACCATAAATAGGTACTTCTCACTTTTCTAAGTGGTATGATCTCTCTAGTTCTGAGCTAGAAGACAGATTCTTAGAGAACAACAAAATTTCCAGAGTATTTAAATAAAGTCTTTAGTTAAAAGAAAATGTGATTTTTGAGAAATAGAAAAAAAAATCTAAACTTACATGGGACTACAAAACCTTAATAGTTAAAACAACCTTAAACAAGAACAAAAAGAAGTACGCATTCTACTTTCTTTTTTATTTTATTATTTTTGTATGTGTATGAGTGTATTGCCTGCATATATGTAAGAGCACCCATGTCATGCAATGCCTGCAGAGGTCAGAAACAGGTTCCCCTGGAACTGGAGTTACAGATTGTTGTGGGTCTTGGAACAAAATAGAAGGCCCAGAAATAATAGATAAATAAATATAAATAAATAAATAAATGGCAAGAGAAGAGCGAGAGAGAGAGAGAAAAAGAGAGAGAAGTAGTTAATCTTCCACCAACTTGCAACTTATACCATGTACAGAAATCAACACCAAGTACATTAAATTTATGTGTAAGACATAAAACTACTAGAAGAAAGGAGCGGGCTCTGTAGCACTGGTCCCGGTTCATGGATACGATGCTAAAAGCACAGACAACATAGAAAGTATAAGCAATTAGGACGGCTTTAAAAGTTTGTTATAGCAAAGTAAACAAACAAAAAAAACCTTTGAAGGCAACCTAGAAAATAATAGAAAATACTCAAAACCCATATGTCTGATAAGGAGTTAATAAATATCTCATACACCCTAATAGCAAAAAACGGTTAATTTAAAAACAGAAAATTTGAAAAATTGGCAAAGGGCCTGACTAAATATTTCTCTGAAGAAGACATAAAAGCGGTCAAACGGGTCTATGAAAGAGTGCTCAGAACCATTAATCCTTAGGGAAACACAATTCAAACCATAATGAAATATCACCTCAGATTTGTTAGGCTGACTTTAATCAAAAAGTTAAAAGCAACAAGTATTATCAAGTATGTGAAGAAAAAGGGAACTTGCTTGCCTTATTAGTGGGGGTGGCAGATATGGAAAACAGCATGAAGATTTCTCAAAATACTAACGACAGGAGCATCCAGTGTTCACCAGCCTGACCTCAGTGTGAGATCACAGAGTCCTTCATTTTTCTATAGCAACCTTTCGACTATCTTTACCTATTTCAAAACATTATGTTATTTGTGCTAAATACACATAGTAAATATTATTTACATCAAAAGCTCATGTTTTTAAGTCTAAGGAATGTCAATTATATCTCGGTAAAGCTAGAATAGGGACTGGAGAGGTGGCTCAGCAGTTAAGAGCACTGGCTGCTCTTACGGGGACCCAGGTTCCATTCCAGCACCCACGTGGTGGCTAACAACTGCCCATAACTCCAGTTCCAGGGGCTCCAACACCCTTTTCTGGCTTCCACGGGCACTGCACAGCATGGGTGCACTTATGTGCATGCAGGCATAACACTGATACACATAAAACAAAAATTAATAGATAAAAACTTAAAAAATAAAGCAAATGATGGTATGATTTAAAATCTGAAGCTGTGACATAAAAACATAGAATGGAAGTAAAAGGTCTATGAAGAGCTTTAACCTTATTTGGAAGCTAGCTGATCAGCTGACAGCTCTGTGAATGCTGACAGAGAGCCGTTGAGTCCTGGGTCAAAGACAAGGAGAGTTCCTTACAACAGCCCTAGCCAGAGTGCCATCGTCAATTTCAGTTCCGGTGTTGTAACCCTCAGTTTCCTCAAAAGCAGCCAACAAAGGCCAGATGACTCTTGTAAGTACCCCAAACTTAGGAAACCCTAATACTTTATAACAGGAAAAACTAGAGTCTACTCAGCCTTGTCCTATAGGGGAGAAATGTCATTTATTCAGGACAAGGGCTATGCCTACACTTTGCTCTGGAAAGGAATGCAGTAACTCTTATGCTGTGCCTGGTACACATTTCTTCCAAAAAAAAAAAAAAAATCCCAAATGAACACTGTCATCATCTGGGCTTGCAGGATGATCAGAGTCTGGAGACCCATTCACAATCTTCTCACAACAGAAAAAGAAAGAAAGGAACATTTTAAAAGCAAATATTGTAACATAAGTGCAGTGAGAAGTGCTGTGAATGCATTGTCTTATAAATCTGATGAAGTATGCATTAGACTTTTCATTTGACAGAATCTCCTAGAAACCAGTGTGTGCTGGACACTGAATGACATGAGCGCTCCGGATGCCTTCTGCTGGAGGTGTAGATTTAAGCTCGGAAAGCAGTGGCTTGTGTTTGTTAGTTTGTTTTTGTTTTGTTTTAAGAGACGGGGTTTCCTTCTAGTCCCGGCTGGCCTATAGACTAGATCGAGGTTGGCCTCAATCTCACAGAGATCTGTCTGCCTCTGCCTCCACCTCCTGAATGCTGGGGTTAAAAGCATGTGCCACCAAGTCCAGCAACAGCAGCAAATTATTAAATTAAAAAAAAAATGTTACTTCACACACACACACACACACACACACACCAGAGAGAGAGAGAGAGAGAGAGAAATATCTTCACACACACACACACACACACACACACACGAGAGAGAGAGAGAGAGAGAGAGAGAGAGAGAGAGAGAGAGAGCAGAGGTGAAGAGGTGAAGACTGTCTTCGGAGACGAATGGGGTCAACCAGGGCAGGAAGGGTGGACAAGGAGGATAATGAGTGATCAGATGATATTTTGCACACTAATGAAAGACATTATGAAAAAAATAAAGATAAATAAATAGGTCTTCCCTCCCACAAACACTTCTAAAACCATATCCTTTATTTATCTTTACAGAGTTACCACCAACAAATCAAGCACTGTGCTTGTCTGTCTCCCGTAATTAAAACCTGAACCAATAGAAGCAGGTTATTCCCATTATTTCCCTTCATATGTACAATTTTGCCCATGCCGAGAATGGGCCTGTTACTGGGAACTCAGAAATACAGTTCCAGTAAGAGACTGAGGAAAAATAACTCTGATTTAGTTATTTATATAATATGCAAAAATTTTCCATCAAACCTGTATACATATCCCAAATGTTGTCATTAATATATATGCCTAAACTATGTTTGATTAAATAGCTCATGTCTCATAATTACAAAATATTTGTATTTTCATTTGTAAATTGTCATCAGTTATAAAATTCATGAGGCAATACATGAGTTTTCTTGTTGCTGTTTGAGACAACGTCTCCCTTAGTCCCAGCTGGCCTAGAACTCACTGTGTAGACCAGGCTATCCTCAAGCTCACAGAGCTCTGCCTACCTCTGCCTCCTGAGTGCTGGGATTAAATGCATGCACCACTATGCTGGATAGCTTTAGTTGTCAACTTGACACACCTGGGTTGAGGGAGCCTCAACCGGAGAATTGCCTCTATTGGACTGGCCTATGGCCAGTGGGGCATTTTATTGATTGTTGAGTGATGTGGGAGGGCCCAGCCCACTGTGGGTGGTGGCACCCCTGGGCAGATGCTATATTAAGAGAGCAGGTTTAGCACAGACCAGGGGAGCAAGCCAGTTAGCAATATTCCTCCATGATCTGTGCTCCTGCCTCCAGGTTCCTGGCCTGAGTTCCTACCTTGGGCTCCCTCAATGAACTGTGACCCAAGAGATGTGAACCAAATAAACCCTTTTCTCCCCAAGTTGGTGTTGGTCAGAGTATTTGTCAAGGCAATTAAAGGCAAACTAGAACAACCACCATGCCTGACTGGCAATAAATTATTTGTTTAACCTAATATGTTAAAATACACACACAATAAATGAGTTAGTTCTTAATTCTTTAATAAAATAACGAATTGGGTGTGTGTGTTGTACTTGATTTTATTTCAGATTCTAAACAGCAAAAATGTCAAAAAAAAAAAAAAAACTTTACAGTCTCCAACATGCAGAAAGAAAATCTGTAGGCCAGAGATAGGGCCTCAAGCTGTTTTAATATTGGTTATCTGCACCCAACCGCAGATCTTGCAGCCCCTCTTGAACTGACCCTGTCCTCCCCAGGTGTTGCTTTGCTGGTGAAAGAGGACATGCCCCTTAGATCAGCCTGTTCCATCATGAAAATAATCACCAACAGATGGTGATAATGTGTTACCAGATCCCTGAAGATATGCTGGGAAATGAAGTTTTCACTGAAGGACACCAGCTACCAAAGCACAAAGCAAATAGACATTGTATCCGGTTCAGCTGGGAGGGAAGCCGCTCCTGATTTAGAGGGAACAAGCATCAGTTTAAGTTCCAGTGGCAGAAATCACTCTTCATCAATTTCTGTATCTACTCTTGGCTTTTAGTTTTGTTGATTATTTAACCACTCACCTCTGAGTATTGGATGTATTCAGTGACAGCACTTGCTGGGTGAAAGATACCTAACGTGTAGATAACACACATCTTGACCTATCTAGGGGAATTTATGCCATGCAGTTTTGACTTTTAGACAAGGAACAA
The DNA here is from genome assembly GCF_000622305.1 of Nannospalax galili. Taxonomy (NCBI): domain Eukaryota; kingdom Metazoa; phylum Chordata; class Mammalia; order Rodentia; family Spalacidae; genus Nannospalax; species Nannospalax galili. The sequence continues at coordinate 1,487,403 of NW_008348089.1, forward strand.
GGGTCAAGACTGCTGAAGATTAATATCTTTGCCCACCTTATGTTAAAAATGTATAACTGGAATCTTATCCAAGTATGGGATATTTTTTAAACAAGCATTTTGTGTAGTTTCTTCAAACTTAGCTAAGTTAGAGATAACAGCTAGTGTCACTATTCAAATATCATGCATTAATTCTCTCTAGAAACTTGTGACACAAATGTGATCCACAGGCCACTGTATCAGCATCACCTAGCAAGTTATTGGATGTGAAAAACTTCAATTGTCTAAGTGCTGTGGTGTATTGGGTGGCAGAGGGAGGAGGATCATGTGTTTGAGGGCAATCTGGACTGCATAGCAAATTCAAAGCTAGCCTCAGCTACAGAGTCAGAACCTGTGGTAGTGAGCTTGCCTAATATATGGGGTCTTATCTTTTATTCCAAGTGCTGCAAAAAACAAATAAGAAAACAGAATTCCATCTCTACCACAGACCAAATAAACAGGAATCTGTACTTTATCAAGTCACCGTTTCATAGAGGTACATTAATATTCGAGTATATATAATATCATTGCATAGGCATTCCAATTACAAAGAGAATTGTACAATATAAAATTTTTGTACACAGGTGTCCCTCAGTGCAAGTTCATCCACTGGAGCCTGTTCAGCTTATCTAAAGTCATGCCCTTAAAGAAGATCTACTCTCCCTCACCCCACAGCAATCAGTTGCCAATTGTTCCTCATCTAGGGTTGGGGCCTGTGTCCGTTCCCCCAGGTCTATGCTGGGTTTTCGTCTGACTGAGTTGTGCATGCTGATACCATTGTTGCAACAAGTTCTTATGATCAAGTTCTCAGAGGCCTGAAAGCTTCTGTTTCCTTATGTGCATGCACCAACGCTGGCCCTTACAATCTTTCTGCCCCCTTTTCCACAATGGTCCATGAACTGTGGGTGGGTGAGGTTTAATACAGGAGTCCTATCGATGGACACACAGTCTACAGTCTCTTATTGTCTAAAAACTTGGCCAGTTGTGGCCTTCTGTGTGCACCACACTCTGTTGTATGCAGAAGCTTTGCTGATGAGAGTTGAGAGATTAGTATTTTGTTTACCCCCTGCTCTGCTATGTCCCATGAGCCTCAGGTGGTGAGGTTCCACTGTAGATGTGCCACAAATTTTATTAAGATCTATTATCCGAAATGCACAAAACTCAACAAAAATATAAAATAAATAAAATAAGATAATGCTAAAATTTTTAGTAGTGAAATGACAAACTAGGCCACCACATGCAATGATATTGCTACTGGTCAGAACTGATCCTTGGAAATTTCTCTTGTTCTGTTCATGAGGGTGGCATCAATTAAACCAATAGATCTGCATATTCAATCTATGCACTGTCTCACAAAACCTCAACATATTGAAGCAGCTACTGTTATTTCAACCTCAACATACAAAGCTGAATTTGCGTTCCTTTTCCTCTCCAGCTTTCTATACTTATGTCCTCTTTCTTAACTGTTTTTTTAACAGCACCCAATCAAATAAATATGTTTGTCATTAGTCTCTTTTTAAAAATTATTTATTTAATAACTATATCATTAGAAGAAGCATTTCATTGCAACATAATCGACATATTCAATAACAATTTCCAGAGCTAAGATGCATCTCTTTCAAAATTGGCTGTAAATTTTTAGGTTTACAGTTGAATTGATACAGTTATACAATAGTGTACTCTGTATAACCCCTATGAGACATAAAATTAAATGAGGTTTTAAACTTTAAAAAATATCTCCATTTCATTATTAAAATACAGTTTCATACAGAAAAATTCATTTTTAATACAATTGACACTATGATGCACATGTGTTTCTAATCTCTATATATCTGATTATTACTAGTCACAGTCGGTTACTTTCTGAACTCCTTGGCATCTGAGCATGGATATAAAGTCATCAGGTAGATTTCAATGGTAATGTTTTTCACATATACTAATTATTAAGGAGCAAATTTTTATGCTTTGAAGAATTATTCTTTTTTATTTATTTATACACCCACTTCCCAGGTAGCACCCTCCCATAGCCACCCTTCCCCCACTAGGGCCCTTATACTCTGATATCTCTGCTACCATCTGCTGTGTTGTCGGCACCCCAGCCATTCCCCACTACTTGCCCTTCTGGTGAATCTAGTCAGCCTGTCTAGAGGTCTTTGTTTTAGGAGGATCAGCTGTTCTTCATCTAGCGGTAATCAGTTGTCTATATTCCTTTGGATAAGATTGGGGTCTGCTGTTCATTTTCCCAGTTTTATGCTGGGTTACTATCTGGAATCCCTTTGGCCATACTGGCCATCAACTCAAAAGAAGGTATCGCTTGTCTGGTATTGTTGCTTGTTATGTAGCCTTTAGCTATACATATGGACTCTTATGAAATTATGTTGGCCCGTTTAATCTTTGGTTATACTTTCCTTTTGGGTGTTTAAGGCCATATAGTTGGTCCAGATAAAACCGACTTATTTTTACTCTTAAGGTCATTTGAGGATCTATTCCTCAGGGGTCACATGGGCTTGGGAAGAGCCCCTGGCTCCTTTCTTTTACCAGTCTCACCTATGTGAAGATAAGTCAAAGGTCCTGCTGGACTATGGTTGGCTTCGCTTGGAAGCATGGTGGAAATGATTTATCTTTATCTTCCATATCTGACAATTCACCTCTCATTCATTAAACCTAGAAATATATTTCTACTCTTTCTTTATCCCTATTTTACTGCTATTGCTTTAGTCAAGGCTCCAATAACTTTTTACTTGACTCATTCTTGTAGGATTCGTGCCCTGACTTACCCATTGTGTGACCTTCATCTGTAGAACTTTATAAAACATAAATCTGAGTACATTATGTGGTTAAACAACTAAAAACAAAACCTTAAGGCTGTCTGCTACTTACAGAATAAATGTCTATAAAAATCACCCTTTCTCCAAATTATGTCCCACTGCCCTTGATCTCTTGGCTTGACCTATGGAATTTCCCATCATTCCCTGAATATGAAGCTCTCTTGCAGCTGACTGTCTTGAAAATAATTTTCTATCCACTCAAATTTTCCTCCTCTTTCCTGCATGACAAACTCCATACATATATCAAGGTCAAATCTCTTCATGAAAATAAGTAACAAAATATAACATTCCTTATCATGTATGTTCTCAAATATATAATATATTTGATATTTATTTACAAGCAATTTTGTACTAAAAAAAATACAATACTTTATAAAATGTAAAGTTAAGGGGCTAGAGAGATGGCTCAGTGATTAAGAACACTGACTGCTCTTGCAGAGAGCCTACGGGTTTGGTTTCCAGCACCCATGTGTTGGCTAATCACTATCCAGAACTCCTGTTCTGGGGATCTGGTATTATTATGATCTTCTTAGAAATAAGTGTGTGCATAATTGTTAAAAAAATAAAATAAAATAAAATAAAATAAAATAAAATAAAATAAAGGAATCATCATCACAAACTTAGGTAGTATTCACTCAGGGAGAGTTTTGAGAAAATAGTGACAGTAATTCTATTTGTACAATGGCAATGTTCTAGTTCTTGTCCTCAAAACTAACATAAGCTTATTTGGTTCAAAATTATTTCTAAACTGTAAGCACATTTTCATGCACTCTATAATCTATAAAGATTGATAGATACATGAGTTGAATAAAAGTTACAAAAAAATTAGATACATGAGTGGAATAAAAATTACAAGGTCTATTTATTAATAGATATCTGGAGGTGGTACAATTTGGGTTCCAATGTTAACACACATAAGTTCTCAATAACATGCTCACATACATGAGAACTGTTATCCATTATTAACAATATTATAATACACGTTAACTGAAAATTAGTTTTACCATATTGAATGTAAATTCTAATGTGTTTGTCTCTTCCCAGAATATTTTTAATTGCATCTTAATGAGAAATAAAAACAGGGACTGGAGAGATGGCTCAACAGTTAAGAAAACTTGCTGCTCTTCCAGGAGACCTGGGCTCTATTCCCAGCACCCACATAGTGGCTAAAAACTGTCCATAACTCCAGTTCCAGGGGATTTGCCACCCTCTTCTGGCCCCTATGGGCATTGCACACATGTGGTGCACTTACATGCATGCAGGCAAAACACTCATACACATAAAATAGTAAGTAAAATATAAAAAATAAAATAAAACAAAAATAGTTGATCACTCATGATGAAGAGTGAAGCCAAGATGTCTGTGTTTATTGGGTGGAATTTTGCTAGATAATTTCTTCGTTGTCCTTCGGTTTTTGGTAATTAACTGTGAGAGATATTAAAAAATAACAACAACACAATTGCATTGTTTTATTAGAGCAATGAGTCCAATTTTTCAGGTTAGCTCTAATAGTCGTGCATAAGTCATAATGAATTCATAAAAGATGCTCTATTGAAATGAATAGTGATACACATGGGTAAAGGAGATTAGAATTTTGACACTGAATTAGCAACTGCCAAATAGGTATTAAAAAGCAAGGCCAGACCATGGAACTCTCCCATTACCTCACTCTTGCTAGTGCCAATCACCTCAGTGGGACAGATTCTCTGGTACTTAAAAATGAAGTCATAGAAATTTTAATAGATTTTTTTCCAGCCACTCTGGCATTTCCTTAGCCATAACATGACTAAGTGTAAAGACATGGTGAGTCATTTGCTGACTGAAAACTAACAAACAGGTTGTATGTGAGTGTAGGAGGATCTGCATGCACGGCCAAACAGCACAGAGGCCAAATCCCAAGCTAACAAGTTCCTACCCTCAGCAGACCCTGGAATACCCCACAGGTGGTGTGTGAATAATTAGGTAATTATGCTTAGGAGTTTTTGAAATTCTAGAATACTCTCCCCTCATATAAAATAGAAAAAATGACATAACTTTTAGCATTTAAAAGGAGCTTAAAATGAGTGGGGAAAATTGGCATAAAACACAGTCCTATCTCCTATTTGACTCTCAGGCCCTCCCACTGTAGAAATAATATATTCTAAAGTCTTCTTTTTGTATAAGAAAAGAACTTGAAATCTAGATTAATGCCTTGCCCAAAATACGTGCTGACAATATAAATTAAAATGGGGAGATAGATGTATGACCTGTTAATTGTCTTTTATTAAAAGGATACTACATTGTAGTTACAAACTGAATTTTCGTAAGACTCCCCAAAATCATATATTAGAGTTGTAATCATTAATGACGTGATATTTGAAGATGGGTTCTTGGAAGACAACTAAACTAAGGTGCAGTCATAAGGAATGAGGCATCATGATGTTACAAATGTCTTTAAGGAGAGCAGACCTCACTTACTCTCTCCACTTTGTGAGGACACAGAAGAAGGCAGCCTTCTGCAGGCAGGCAATGAAGAGGGCCTTCACCAGAATCTAAACATGGTGGTATCCTGATCTCAGACTTCCAGTCTTCAGAGCTATTTGAACCATCAAGTCCATGGTATTTTGTTTGGCATTGCAAGATGAATAAGATAATGGTATAAATTCATAATGTATTTTCTTTGTATATATATAGTTATATGTTTATTATATATATATATATATAATTTAATACATTTCACAAATGGAAAGACAGTTACTGATTAGTCACCAAAATTTTTCAGCATATTCCTCAAAAACACATTTTCTTCTCATTCTCTGATTAGTATTATCATTAATAAAATAACAAAGTCCAAAATTTATACATGTATTCTTTATTGGTAACATCTTAGTTCCTACATTTGGAAAATGGAAGCAACATTGGTAAGTACTTCCTAGTGATCATTTTAAAGTACCCGCTTTTTTCAGCATTGGTAAGTGTGAATATGTCTAAAGTATTGAAAGTATTTAATAGGTTAAACTGACTTAAAAACGATGGGAAAATATATATAAAACTCTTGAGACATACTTGATTTTTGTCTTACAATATTTCTAATTTGGATTTCCCCTTCCTCTTTACACTATGCCCAATATGGTTTTTACACACAGTAAACAATTATGAACAAAGGTATAGTAAATGAGATTTGATTTTCTTTACTAAAGCTGTCTTCTGATCATCACATGTTCTGTGACACATGTGTATACACACACAATAATAGTTATTATTAAATAATTTTAAATGATAATCTGATAACTTAAAAATGATAGTCTTATGTCAGATGATTTAATACTGAAGCACTGAAACACAGTGTATACTAATATTGCTGTGATTTGCTTCTTCATAAGTCTACAAAAAGTTAATCTTTGCAATAAATTCCATTATCTGTTTTATATTATTTTGTTATAAAAATGCGATTTATCAAATGAACATGCATGTATGGAAATAATTTTAAAAATCCTTTTGCAAAGCTGTTTGGCGACATTTGAAAGTGACTA
>NW_008348089.1:1493784-1510055 GCF_000622305.1 Nannospalax galili
TCAGATGATTTAATACTGAAGCACTGAAACACAGTGTATACTAATATTGCTGTGATTTGCTTCTTCATAAGTCTACAAAAAGTTAATCTTTGCAATAAATTCCATTATCTGTTTTATATTATTTTGTTATAAAAATGCGATTTATCAAATGAACATTCATGTATGGAAATAATTTTAAAAATCCTTTTGCAAAGCTGTTTGGCGACATTTGAAAGTGACTATGAGATCCAAAAGAAAAAATGGAAAAAAAAGCAAAAGACAAACCTTCAGTTTCTCCATCTCTTTTTCAAAGATGAAAAGGAAATGTGGGGGCAAAAAAAATCTCTTTTGCAGCTATGATATTTAGGAGAAACAAATTTCATGTGTGTGCATCAAAAGTAAACAGAAATGTTCACACTGACAATGTTCTAGCTTAACTCCTTCTCAATTTGATATTAAATCAATCTCAATAATGATATTAATAAGAAACATAATTTCTGTTCATGAAAATGGGACTTTGTGGTGTGAAATGTGAGGAAGAGAGAAAGAAGTTGTATGTTCCCAACATGATCATACTGACTACTAAATCTAGTTGATATAATTGCTCTTGCATACAAATAATGACCATTTTAACTCAGCTACTACACCTTGAACTTTATAGTTTTCAATATTAAGCATTGTATTTAATATGACAGAATTCAATGACAAGGTGAATGAAACATTATATTTGCAACAAAGTATTGTTTAATTTCCAATAGTTCTTTTTTTATTGTCTTATATGGATGGAGAAATCATTGAGGAAAAAAATTATTATAATTTGACTTCAAAGGTTTATTCTCCCTGTGATAATAACTATTGCTATGTTTAAAACTACTCCCAAACTTAGTTTAATGGAATATCTGTTTTGTTATATTCTTGGATTCTGTGGGCAGTAGTTCAGACAGGACCTAGCAGGGCTGGCTGGTCTCTGCTCCACAAAATCTGGGGCTCAGCTGAGAAGATGCGACCACTGGGGGTAACTTGACAGCTAGAATCATGTGGGAGGGCCTTCGGTCCCATGTTGAATGGTTGGTGCAGACTGAGACTCCAGCTGGAATGCCAGCTAACACATTTACAAATGACTTCCTGGGTAGTCTCTCCATGTGTGGTAGTTTGGGCTTCTTCTCAAACATGGCAACAGAAGTCAAAGAACAAGGGTCCAAAGAGAATCAAGCAAATCTGTGTTCCTTTTGATGAACTAGCATGAAAAGCCACTCTGTGTTCAAAACACATTACTTGCATTATTTCACTTAATCCTTCAGAGAATGGGCAGTGGCAGTCAGATGTCTGAAGTCGGAGTTCTTGGAATGCTTAATGGAGCTGTACTTCACAAACAGCTTGCTCAGAGCTCAGGTGGACTGTTTCCTTGAGCGCACCGCAGTAGCTGTTCTAGCCTGATAGTCATATGAGAAAATCAAGAAAAGCTTGTGAGAACTGTTCTCACTATGCTAGGCTGGATAATGGCTCCTAAAAATAATGCCTAAATTCACAGGATCTAGGAATATGCCGCCTTAATATGGCAAAAATTTTACAGATGTACTTAAAGGGGGCTCTTGGGACAAGGAGATTGCCTTGCACTGTTTATATGAGTGCTAAGTGTAATAATCATAAAGGTGCTAAGAAGAGAGAATCAGGAGGTCAATGACAGAAGAAGGTAGAATGACAGAAGCAGAGGTCGGAGTGACATACTTTGAATACAGAGGAAGAGACTATGTGGCAAGGAATTAAAGTGACTAGAAGCTACAAAACACAAGGACTTGGATTCTTTCCTATATCTAGCAGAGGGAATACAGAGCTTAGCCCAGAGAAAATAGTTGTTGGGCTTCTCAGTGACTGAACTGTCAGATAATTAATTTGTGTTGTTTATAAACAACAAGCTTGTGGTGATTTGTTCTGGCCACAGTGGGAAACTAGCATATTAGCCTAGTTTCATTCCACCTGTCATTTAATGAATCACAAAACTGAAGATTCAAGCAGAATAAATTTAAGCTTGGTGGGAAGAATGTCCAAGATTTCACAATATTAAATATTTAAAATCCAGGACTGGAGAGACGGTTCAATGGTTAAGAGCACTGACTGCTCTTGCAGAGGACTGGGGTCTGAATCCCAGAGCCCACATGGAGGCTAACAACCATCCTTAAATCCAGTTTCAGGGGATCTGACACCCTCTTCTGACCTCTGCAGGGCATCAGTCCACTTATATGCATGCAGGCAGTACACTCATAAACATAAAATAATAATAACAAAATATTAAAAATAAAAATAATTAAAAATACAATGAGTAATAATACCAGGGGCACCATGGACCCACATATGTCAATGTGATTGCTCTAGAATTAAGTCTAAGCACCATTTTTCTGATAGACATCACACTGGAGTGATAGCTTTCAAGTGCTTTTTAGAAACAACATATCTGTGAGTCAGGATAATCTTTCTAGAAAATAAAACTTTACTGTCTCTAAACCTTAGTTTTCTTAACTGCAAAGCAGTTATAATGATTAGTAACTCAAAGTCATGCTATGCACAATGAAGGTAAAGTTGCAGAAGAGAGTATTTGTTCAAGGCACCCTCCTAGAGAGGGTTACTGCCAGTTGACCAGACTGGCATTTCTGGTCTGGAGCATAACATGTTCTCAAAATTTTCCTCTTTCTTCTAAGAAAAAAGATAACCAAACTTACCATTCTGGAAATTAGCCACCAGCGTCTGACTTCCCCACAAAAAATAGGAGCTAGATAACTTCTCAGGGAAGGCAGCTGCATTCATCAGAGGCATCTGGCAAAAGAGGCAACTGTGAACTTTTACCTGCTCTCAGTGCAATTGCCCTAAAAAGAAATCAGGCCACTCGGTAAATACACACTGCACAGCTTTTCTTAAATTTCTCAGATCCACCTGTCTCTATCCATTTAGAGCATTTTCAGTATTCTGGTTCATCACAAAATAAAACTACAGAGGCTGTTACTGCAGTTGATGAGGAGTAACTGCTACACACCATTTCCTTCTCCATCGCCTCTGCTCACTCTAGTTTTCTCTCCCGCCTGACTAACATGCCATCTAGGTGTCAGATCTTCTTCTGCATAGAGTCAAAAGTCCAGAACCCTGTGTCTTAATTGGTTTGTAATTGCCCTACATGTTCATTTTCAATTAAAACGATTCATAGTAAAAGTCAATGATCTTTGGTGGATTATCCAGTGCCAAACGTGTTCCTCCAGAGATGGAGTAGCAGACCGGACTATGCATAATGATTGAATAAAAATCTCTTGCTTAGGGATATTGCCACAGTTCTTGATTACCTCACAGAATTTGATGGTAAGACCCTATTGCTGAAGACAGGATATACTTTGGACTCAGGATTTGGATCAATGGAGCTGGAACTGACCTGGAAGCCACCTCCTGAAGGCTAGCTCTCATAGCTTTGGAAAGCACTGTACAAGCTGGTAAGAGAGAACATCAATCGATGGTCCAACCCCAGGTTCAAGGCCTAAAAACTACATCAATGACCAGCAGAGCAAATGACATTGGTGCAGTAGTGGCACATTTTAAAAAAATATTTTCTTTATTATTTTTATTTTATGTGTATGAGTGTATTGCCTGCATGTATGTGAGTACACCCATGTCATGCAATACCGTGGAGGTCAGAAGAGGGCTTTGGATTCCCCTAGAACTGGAGTTAAGGACAGCTCCTAGCTGCCATGTGGGTGCTGGGAATCAAACCCGGGTCCTCTGCAAGAGCAGTCAGTGCTCTTAACTCCTGAGCCATCTCTCCAGTAGTGGCACTTTTATCTTGGGGGTAATCAACAGCTACATAATTGGACTTAAAGCCCACTCAATGGGAGGAAACTCATGTGAGGTACCATAAACCTAGCCAAATACACATAGCTGGAGAAAGCATAGATCTTAGAGAAAACCCCAAGGCTCTCATATCCCTAGACTAAAGTAATTTCTTACTATGCGCAGGATATAGATCTTTAAACTTATAGTCAAGTATCCCAGTCACCACCCATCGAAGTAGCTTCTTTTACAACAGACAGAGATTATTACAGAATTACACAACTGGTCACACACAGAGATTCTCTGTGAATTGCCCAAGCCTAAGTGGCACATCTAGGATGCAACCTCTATACCTAAGACCCATGGAACATAGAACAAGGGATGAAGAGAACACTAATGCATCTTTAATTCTCATCAATGAAGCTCCCTCATGCAACAGAGGGCCAGGAACACAAAAGGCCACAAATGGCCAAAAAGCAAAGAATAAGAGTCAGTAGAGTGTGGGTCCTTGGACAGGACTCCTCTGTTGGGGTCTATATACCCAGGGCTCAGGGGACCATTTCAGAAGAGGAGGTGGAAAGATTTTAAGAGCCAGGGAGGAGGTGTGTGACCATATTGAAATAGTCCTACAAATGCCTGGGCCCCTTCTTATACAAACTTACAGCAATGGTATCAGCATGCAAACTTAGGTAGACAAAACCCAGTACAGTACTGCAGAAATGAACAACAAGCCCCAATCTTAGATGAAGAATTATTAGCAGCTGATTACTGCTGGGTGAGGAACAGCTGAACTTCTTGAAGAGAGAGACTCTAGATAGGCTGACGAAACCCCAGTTGGTGAACTTGCAGTGAGGGACATCTCTGGACACTAACTTTACATAATAGGCCTTAATACAAAAGACAGAATGTATGAACTTCAGTGTGGAGCTATGGGAGGTGCCAAAGGGGAGGGGGTATAAAGATGATTTTTATGTAAGAAATAGATAAAAATTCAAAAAAAAATTTTTTTGAATCCCTTGCTTAGATAGTTGAGTTTTCTTTGCCTGTCAGCCCACTGGGATAAAATCTGTATCAGTAGATGGGAGGTGTAGGTGAAGTAAGGGGTTGACGCTGTCATGGTTTCTGCTGCATTTCCTCTTGGAAGCCAGAGTTTTCAGTTTCATACAGGAGAAGTACTCATTTCCTAATTTGTTTAGTCACTGCCATATTTGGATGTGAAATGTCCCCAAAGGCTCATATGTTTGAAGACTGTCCCCAGCCAGTGGTACTACTTTGGGAGATTGGATTACCTATAGGAAGTATGATGAGCTGGAGGAGGTGGGTCTTTGGGGACTGTACCTTGAGGTAGGCAGCCTGGTCCTGCTTCCTGTCCCTCCTAAGTAGCATGTCATCTAGGTGTTTTACCTAGTGGAGTCATATTAATAAAGCAATGACCCATTTCCTGTTCCACACACATGTGAGCTGTTCCCACAGCCATAGCTGTGAGCTGTTCCTGCTCCATCTTCTCTACTGTGACAGACTATGTCTCCTGAAATCTTTGGTCACAGTGATGAGAAAAGCAGCTAATACAACCACTAACAGTGGTCATGAGTCCCCTCCAACTGCACCTCTTGGCTCCTGCGTTCCCGTGTTGTGCCTGTTGGAGATACAAGGCTTAAGGAATATACTACACCCCAAAGTAGAGCCCTAATTCTTACATGGTCTCTTCTCAGTGGCACTGTCAAGAGGGTGGGTTATTGCTCTTTCAGATCAACATTTCTGTCTAGTTTAATAGGACCGTAGTTGAGCACCTTACTTTCTATGATTGAACACAGTGTTCCATAGGATTTCATTTTGGAATATGACTCTATTTATTGGTAGTTCTAGCTCAGGTTTCCTGGGTTTAAAAGACTTTGATATATATCAATCCAAGTTAAGAATAACAATTCCTCTTTAAGTGTGGAAGGGTCCCGTATAAGCTGTAGTGGCTCAAAATGATTTTCTGTAACTGGCAGGTTTTATAAACATCAGCAAAAGTAGCTCTTCAGTTGTGATGGGAGCTTTGTGATCAGTCTAAGCTGCTGAACCCAATAATAAGCTCTGCCTCTTCCACCTTCACACGTACAAATCTATGATCCAAGTCTGTTGGTAGCTCTTCTGCATGGATGCTAATATGTAAAAGAAATATCATAGAACTGTATATTCAATTCCAAAGAAACATAGTTCTCAAGACCTGCTTATCTCCAGAAGTCCAACCTTTCCTCTTCTAGGCCACTGACTAACCAGAAAACCTCCTGGAATGCCTACGAGCTAGTACTTGTGCCTATACCCAGTTAGTTCTGTGACAGAATAGGATGGCTGATCAGCCACACTGGCCAAAGCAGTACATTGACAGGGCATCTCCTCACCGCAGTCTTTCTCAGCTTACATCTTCAGAGGAAGAACAAGATGCTCTTTTACCTTACCTCTATACTGAGTGAACAACCAGTCAACCAAACTTGGGCTTCTTCCTCTTCCTTTAGCTAGCCTCTTCCTTCAACAGCTCTGAGGTCACAGGAATGGCCTGAAGCAGAGGCTTTGATTCAGCAGAGGAAAGTGAAATGAATTTTAGCTTTATCTTTTGTCTACAGGCTTATTTGTGCCTTCTGTATCTGATCTAACCAAAGCCTGGCTTTCAACTTCTATTGAAAATGACTACTGGCCTTATGAAACATCTTCAGTTCCTTTAATTTAATGAATATGAATAATGCACTTATAACTTAGCTCCACATATATAATAATGAAGAATCTCTTGCACTAAAGATTAGTAAATTGAAAATTTTAAATTATTTCGGACATTGATTCAATTATTGATTCTTCTCAAAGATAAAAAAGATAACATAAAGTTTCCAGTACTTTATAATATGGCAGCATTTGACTTTATCCATATTAAATACTGTGATAGGAATAAACTATTAGCTAAAGCGATAAGAAAGTTCATGAGAAATAGAAATGATGGCTGCCTTCAGGAATAAAAGATGCCCAGGGCTGTTTATCTCTTTGTATCCAAAGATTCCTGAGCATGCCTTCTTAGTGAATTTTGATTTGAAAGTGGGTGTTCTGCCTTGAGTGGGTTTTACCTTGTTTTGATGTAAAGCTACGTCATTCAGCACTGTTACATAATTCAAATGACACTGGCTTCTTTGTAGAATTCATTTGTCCCATGATTACAAGACCATAATTAGGCTAACAACTGTTTTAAAGAGACCAATCCTGATTTTATAGTTGTAAAAACCACAGAATGTTATAATTTCAGAGCTAGTAATGCTTGGTTCCATTTACTAATATATTTGTACACTTAAATGGAAGTTCAGAGATGGCAAATGACTTGAACAAGAGTTGGGACAACTGCTGGGTGTGGTGGCTCATGTTTTCAGTTCCAGGATTCAGGAAGCAGAGGCAAGTGGAATAAAATCAAGACCTGGCCTATATAGTGGGTTCCAAGCCAGCTGGGGCTACAGAGAAACCCTGTCTTAAAACAAACAAACAAACAAACAAACACACAAGTTGGGACATTATTGTTTACCTACATTAGAAACTATGTAACTTTCCGTACCTAATGTATTAACATCATTATTTATATTGTTGATTTTAATTGTTGTATAAGTGACCAAGAACATGATCTGTTCTTATTTAAGTCGTCAGTACAATAAAAGAATGCACAATGCGTTCTCTCCACCTTGTTTATATTTGTCTGTTGTAATCAACTGTTTGCTTAGACAAGTGTTAGTGAGTTTTATTTATACCATAATTTTCTAATTGAATTTACTTTTTAAAAAAAGTTGGGACAACTGGTGCTAAGAATCCTAAGACCATGGAAAAAGTTGGAATGATTGAGCATTTAGCAGATGTTCAGTACAGAGGGTAGCCTTGCTACAAGGGAGGAGAAGGTATTTTCCAAGAATATTAGGCTAGCTAGTGAATACTGGACTGTACTATTACTATACTTATTTAATACTATATAAATATGCCACTTAAAATAATCCCTTTTAGGGCTGGAGAGCCAGCTCAGAGGTTAAGAGCTCTTGCTGCTTTTGCAAAGGATCATGGTTTGGTTTCCAGCACCCACATAATAACTCATAACCCTCTGTAACTCTGGTTCCAGGGGATCCAAATGCCCTTTTCTGGCCTCCACAGGTATAAGGCATACACATGATGCATATATATAATACATACAGGCAAAAGACTTATTTATATTAAAGACAAAAATAAACATTTAAAAAGATGACATGTATTTCTTTTAATCTCCTTCCCATTATGTAAAGAAGAAAATGATCTTTTCAAAATTTAAAAGCCACAAGACAAATATAAACACTGGGAATAATTCAAACCAAATTCTTTCACCAGGAAGGTTAGAGGAAATCAAAGATTACCGTATTCTTCTTCCATCCATTCACTTATGCCCAGCAGCACTTTTAGAATGCATAGCATGTTCTTACCCCAGTTTGGGTGCTTTGTACCAACTATATAGTCAGATTTTTAGAACTTCTACAATTCTGAGTCTGTTGAATGTGATCATTCAGCTTTTTCTTTGTCTTCACTTTTAGTGTTGGATTTTGAACAGATCAAATTGGAGAAATTTTTTGTCTATAGAAAGCCAAGTGCCATTTCACTCTTCAAATACCAATCACTACACATAAGATTTGTTAAGGACAATACACTATGCTCTGCAGTGAAGCGTAAGAGATCTGCCTTTTACTCAGTGACCATCTGTTCACTTGGTAGCTCTGCTCTAACTGCTCTACCAAAGGAATGTATTGCTTGTTTTCTCACTTAACTTCTACCATTTACACACGTTACTCTCACTACACCATCAACTCATGTTACATATTTTGTCAGCTGGAGCAGTGTGTCTTAAATTTTATATCAGTTTCTGAACTAGCCCTAGTATATGTACCCCCAAAGTAACCTACAAACAAGAAGAAAAAAGAAAACAGCATATTCGTAATTTTTAATAGTTAATTAAAAATGAAACAGACTGTCTACAATGTCATCTTAGAACTTTTTTTTTCGCAGGACTTCTAATATATTAGCCATTTTTATTTTTGGTCACGTTGATAATTACTCTCACTAATACATTCATAGTTTTCTATCTGAGAAGCATGAGCAGGCTGCATTTCATATATCATTTTATTCATCGGTAAAAATTTCTTAGGAAATTTGGATTTCCTAAGTGTCCATTGTTCATTCAGCTGGATGGCAACCCCAGAATTTATCCCTGGACTAACTTATTACATAGTCTGAACTACAAAATGCTGCTCTGAGCTCTCTGTTGTCTTTGGATTTAAGTTTTAAGACATGTAAAATAGCTCTTGATTATTAAATAAGAGTGTGGGTGACTAAAAGATTATTTAGTTACTCATTTCAATTTGAAACCCTTAAAGAAATTGTCAATGTACAGGTTCAAGCCATTTCCAACCCGTGGATTTATTTTGCTTGGCTCAGGAAGTGCCATAAAATCTATAAATTGGTGAATAGTATTGTAGAGGAAGAACAATATATATGAAATCGGGAAAGATCTATACATAAGGACAGGAGATTATCACCTATAACAGAAATTGACTTTTTGTAATTTTGCCTGTGAAAGAGATGAGGCTACATGTCAGTAATTGATTCTGACTTTTGAGGTTAGAGAATACCCATGTCAACCACTTCAAATTTTTCTAAATGTACAAACCCAGCATGCATTGAACAAAAAGTTAAACATACCACATATTTTAAACATTAGCCTGTGAACAGGAATAGCCATATTCCAAATGATTAGTAACATTTGCTGTGCATTAAAATATTTTATTCATCTAATAGTTGGAACATTTAAAGATAATTCTGTAAAATAAAGTACTTTGGCTTCATTTTCTATAAATAAAAACAGCTCTATCATGTGGCCATCTGTTACATCAGAAATCAATCTTTTCTGTCTAATTTGTCTCTGTTATTTCCAGGGTCAGTCTTCTTTACTTTCAATTACTTAGGCTTAGTGTGATGCGTAACAGAGTCAAGTATCATAGCTATTGCTGAGAAAGTCAGTTTCTTAAGGTGTAATATACAATACATATTGTGCCCCAACCTTTTCTAGCCAAACTAAGTTTTTTAAAGCTTCTGTTATGGTTAAGTTTTATAATACACTGGATTTCAGTTTCCCTCAAAACAGTGTGCTAAATTTTAGAATGCATGTGCTATAATGTCATTTCTGCAGCAAGTAATAAAAGTATTTCATGTGCTTACTAGAACTAAAATAAATTTAAACATTTTGATAGATTAAAAACTACCCTCCCAACAACTCACCATACATACGCGTATAGATACATATAACCATTCACTATATCATACATGTCTTTATAACACTTGCACACAAACAAATCCATATGCATGCTGGTTAGCTCAAAGTCGGAATTAGGAAACTCATAAAAATAACAAGAAATAAAGGAAGATCATGGCAAGAATGCCTCTGAGTCAGCAGAAAGGAAGATATGAACTCAGAGTGACACTTAATGAACATAATGAATATACATAATGAATATAATGCAAATAAATATTATTAGTACTGACATGGTCATAATACAAATCTACCTTATGCTCAAACCCCTCTACAAGCCATTAAGCCATCATTCAAAGCATGCTGACTTTTAGTTTTTACCTAATTCTAACAATATTGGAAGTTTAATTTTCCTAGTTATAACTAGTTTCAAGTAGTGAGTCCAAGTGTGCAGCCGTCCTAAGTAGTCTTGCAGTTCACAAACTGACCTTGGGAAAAGACAGGATTGTTTCATATTAAAATATAGCACAGCTTGATGATTTTAAACATATGATGTTGAAAAGCAAAGAAAAATAAACTTCGAATGTTATGTTTTGACTATTTCAAAAATTTTGGATACTCATCTTGAAAGATTCACTTGTGTAACTTCCCAAAAGTGGTGGCGTCTGAGGCTATGCTGCATGTAGCTTTCTTTGTCTCTATATGAAAACATATTTTAATATTCTAGTCGTTGATTATTTCATATTTTTAAATTACAAAGAATTATTTATAATACATATTTCAAAATATTACCGTGGTGCATGCCTTTAATTCCAGCACTCAAGAGTCAGAACCAAGCAGATCTCTGTAAGTTCCTAGCCAGCCAGGTCTACTTAGTGAGCCCCTGCGCAAACAAACATCAAAGCTCTATCATCTAGGTGATCATCAGAGGTGTTTTAGAGAACAATGATTTATCAACATGGTGTTGCCACTCCTCCTCACCACCCTGGAATCCCAGTTCTCAGGAGATCGGAGCAGGAGAATCACAAGGCTGTAGCCAACTTGGGCTAAATAGTGAGACCTGTCTCAAAACATGAAAAGCAAGCAAGCAAACAAAACCCCCGAAACTCATCGTTTCTCTGTGGCACTTACCTAAAGATATATTTTCTTGTATCTCGTCATCATGGATAGTTTCAAGTTTTTTGTAAATATTTTATTGAATTTTTGTGTATTAGACGCAGAACATCTTAATCATATTTATGCCCCCCACCCCACTGGAATTCATACATTTTGTCATTTGCATTAAGGTCTATCTTGTGAAGTTAGTGTCCCCAGACATCCCTCAGTGCAAGTTCATCCACTAGGGTATAGGCAGCCTATCTAGAGTCCCTCACTTTAAGAAGATCAGTTTTTTCCTCACCTAGCAGTAATCAGCTGCCAATAATTCTTTGAATAAAATTGCGGCTTGCTGCCCATTTCCACAGTTCTGTGCTGGGGTTTTCTCTGCTTGAGTTTGCATAGGTCTTGTGCATGCTGACACCATTGCTGTAGATTTATATAAGCAAGGTCCCAAGAACTTTAGTACTCTATTTCCATATGGTTTGTCCCTCCTCCCTGGCTCCTACAATCTTTCCACCTCCTCTTCCATTTCCTGTGCTAGTCATTGATGTGGCTATTAGGCCTTGAAGCTGGGGTTGGACCAACAATGATCTTCTCCCTTAGCAGCTTGCATACTGCTCTCCAAAGCTATGAGAGCTACCTTCAGGGGAGGACGCTTCCAGGTCAGTTCCAGCTCCATTGCTCCAAATCCTGTGTCAGAATTATGTCCTGTCTTCGGCAATAGGATCTTACCTTCAAGTTCCGAGAGGCAATCAAGGACTGTGACAACAGCCTGTGTAATTTTGGGAGTCTCTTGGGCTACCCTGGACAAAAACCCAAAGGAAATTTTCTCCTGTCTGGCACTGTTTCTTGTTACGTAGCCTTCAACTATACACATGGACTTGTGTAAAGATATTATATGTGTAATTTGTCAGTAGGTTTTTGGACTAATACAATTCCCTCTTTTTTTTTTTTAATACTAGCTAGGCATTATTTATCTCACCTCTCTTTCTCTCTCCCTGTCTAACCCTCCATCCATGCCCTCCTTCTTTAAAGTATCCCCATAGTCCCCATTTCTCATTTGATTATATCTATCTACTATGGTCCCCCCTCTCTTGAGCGCCTTCTTCCCCTTTGACCCCATAGTTGCTTGTATGACCTTCCTTCTCCTTCACATTTAAATACCCCTATTCAATTTTCAATTAAATTACTTCATCTTCTCCAAAATTAAAGGATGAGTAGCAATATTTACTTTTAAGAAATAATATCAATGTTATTAATTCAAAAAAGTAATTAATTAGTGGCTAATGATGATACATTAAGCAAACAAATTTGTGTTTTTGACAGTCTTTCATCCAGATTCAAAATAAATGTGTTAAGGAAGATGACAATAATGATGACACCCATGATTTACAGTGATGTCCAGAAATAATTAGAACTAAAAAAAACATCTAAAGAACAAAATAAGGGAGAACCAGGAGTCTAGTCATCCTTAAATTCCAGGTAGAAGCCTATTTGCTGAATGTTTATCTTAAGCCCATCCAGTTAAGAAGCAAAAGCTTTTATAAATACAATAATAATTATTTGAATCTGAACATCTACTAACCATAATTAAAGAGTTGGTACATTCTTAAGAAAAAAAGTGTGGTGAAAATTGTTAAAAGCAGCTTTATGGAGATGAGCTAAAGAACATACATAAGTTTTATCATGCCACATACTCGTTTCACAGGGTCATAAAATGTCCACTCAAGTTGGGGTGGGTACAATGGCACAGTTTTACTTAACAAATTGTGTTAAACTGATATGTGACTCATAAAGCAGATTATCTTGTTTTGTTTTGCTTTTCCGTTGATCTGCATGGCTGTTCTACATTGTCACAATCTTGTGTCGCTCTCAAAATTCACACACTGGAACCTAATACTCAAGTAATGCATTTGGAAGTGACGTCTGTGGGCAGTGAAGAGACAGTGAGGGTTCAGTCTCCATGAAGCAGATGAGCCCTTATGAAGGAGGTATGGGGTTGGGGAGGCAGCTCAGCAGCAGAGCAGTTGACTGGCACGTGCAAGTTCAATTCTCACTTCGGAAAATTTTAAGAAATGAAATCCTTCTCCCACCCTACTACTGTTCCCTTCATCTGGAGCAATGCCTTCCTTCTAAGATGTTTAATGTTTACAGTCATCATGGGGTTGGAGGCCTGACCTTTTATCTTAAGAACAGTTCTACCAGATAGGTGTTATTTCTACCTTCCAGATAAGAACCTACCTTTATTTAGCTGATTATTATTTGGTTATCACATCTTAGACCGAGAACAAAGCAATGATTTTTCTTTTGTTTTTGATTTTGGATTAGATGATGATGCTGATTAAATATCTTATTTTGTATTTTTATTTTATGTGTTTGAGTATATTGCCTACATGTATGTAATTGCATCTGTGTCATTCAATGCCTGAGGAGATCAGAAAAGGGAGATAAATTCCCCTGGAACTGGAGTTTCAGGTGGTTGTTAGCCACCATGTGGGTGCTGGGAATCAAATCTGGGCTCTCTGCAAGAGCAGCCAGTACTCTTAACTGCTGAGCCATCTCTCCATACCCGTTAGTAAAAGTCTCTATGTAACCCAGGCTGGCATAACAATCATGATCATCCTGCCCCTCAGTCTCCAAGATGTTGGCATTCCAGGCATGGCCCGTCATGTCCAGTGAAATAATGACTTTTTGTTTTGTTTTGTTTTTTTGTCTTTTTGAGACAAGGTATCCCTGTAGCCCCAGCTCACCTGAACTCACTATATAGACCCTGCTGGATCGCAAAGATCTGCCTGACTCTGCCTCCCAAGTGCTGGAATCAAAGGCATGCATCACCATGTCTGGATATTAATTGGATTTTAATGTGTTTCTTACTTAGTCTAACTTTAAGCATTTCTTGAGATTATTCAGACTTAAGCATCTTAATATTGTGGACCCTAGTCCCACTAGGAATGGGTCAAGAGCCCTTAGAGGAGAGTCACATGATACTTGAAAGGACAGAACCCTGGACCTTAGGATGTGTGGGTCTCCAGGAAGTTTCGAGTCCATGGAAGTGTCTGAGAATCTCTCATAAGAAGAAACCACCAGAAGCTAGGACAATGATATAGCAGCAAGCACAATAGTCCCCATTGTTTTGGACATTACTAGATCTTCCTGGTTCTGGTGGGTCTCTGAGGTGGGGGATGGGCATACCTAACACCAACTTTAGTGGTATTTCTTTATGAGTTAGATACCTATAAAAATAATAGCTAACATTTGTTTTTTATATCATGTGCCAGACTGGACTCTTATATTATCTCACTTAATCTTCAACCATATAAAGTAAGTAGCATTATTACCTGTTTTACAGATGCAGAAACTAATGTCAACCCTAGATTATCCCTAGTTCCCCATGTCCTGGATGTACTACAGAACTGATTTAAAAAAAATACTACTGAAGATGTTGTAAAGCACCCCCACACTCACACACCTTACAGGCCAGAAAGTGGCTATTTTTCATATGTGACAAGCTGGTACCTCTAAACATACGATTTTGTGTGTCCTTTCTGACATGGGTACAAAGAGTTGAGAAAGGAGACCAACGTGGTCAGCCTCATCTGTGGCCTCCAGCAGACACTTCACAGAGTCACCTAGATAGGGAGATTGAAGGCTAGGACACTAGCAAAGTCCACTCCTGAAGGGACGATAGGGCCTGGGCAGCCTCCTCTGCTCCAGTGATCTCCTGGTCCCTGTCTTTCCATGGACCGTGGAGGGGTCCTCATGGCTACTCTTCTTAAAGAGCTGGGGGAAGCCTAAAACTGTGCTCCTTTACAGACAGTCTGTGTAGCAGCAGAAGTGGGAAGAGGCTGTGGGTCTTCCTCAGACAGCCTCCATCTTCATACTATGTTAAGGGGCAGCTAAGGCAAGAGGATTGCCCTGAGTTCAAAGCCAGTTGGGCTACACTGTCAGTCAGGATTACCTAGTGAGATGCTATTGCAAAAAAAAACAAAAAACAAAATGAAAGACAAAAGTCCTTCCTCAGCTGGCCCTCAGAGTGGGCCCTGTGACTGGAAGTGTCTTTTCTTAGTCTCTGTGCCTTGAGAGGTAAGCTTTGCTAATGCTGGAGACCTCCTACCCAGCAGGGCCTTTCACCCTGCCTCCCTCTGGACCTTTAAACCTGAATCCCAAGTCTGTTTTTACACCTGCACACCCTCTTGTGGGGCTAGAGTACAAATTAGAGATAAAGACAAGAAGCAGGCATGGCCTAAGTCTCCCTCCCCTCCCCTTTCCCATTAACCAAGTTCTAAAATTTTGGTCCTGTCCTAGCCCAGGAGAATTTGACTAGTCCAAACTAGAACTAAAATGTGGTACAGTACTGTCTAATTTATAAAAATGGGAATAAAGACTTTTAATTTATTACCACAGAGACCCCAACCAGTCACATGCAGCCCATTTTCCTAGCGGGAATACTAGCAATCATTTCTGGAGCCCCTCTTAAGTGCCAGACATTGCCACAAGCACTTTTGTTAGTTCATCTGAGCCTCACTACATTCTCTATCTGTGGCAGAGTTAATCCTTCCTTCTCTTTTCCAGATGAGGACATTAGTATTCAATGAAGTTCACAGTAGGAGACTGTATATGTAGTCCTTAGGGACTCAGGCTCTGGAGCCTGCCCACCAGGGTTTGCCATACTGATTCTGCAGCTTAGCAGTTTTGTGACAAAACCTCCAAGACTCAGTTCTTCCCTTGTAAAATGAGGATGATGGCAGTGTCTTCTTCCAACATGAAGATCCGTGACTTAGTATATGGCATGTTCCGGCACAGAGAAGGCTCAGTAAGAGTGAGCATTGGGACTGAAGAGCAGGCCCGACCTCAGCTAGCGACAACTGGAGGAGGAATGTAAAGCAGGTGTGCAGCTGTCAAGGCTCACAGGCTGATCCACTATGCAGTGCCACCTCCCTATGAGTCTACCTCACCTCACCTACCCCCAAAAGTTCTAGGTCCTCAAGATCCCTAGTTCTCACTGATATGGGATGACAAGTATCTCCTCAGAAGAGCCACTGATTCCTGAAGGAGTTAAAACAAGCAGAGAAGATTCTGGAACTGCCAGCAGGAGCCAGTCAGCTTTCTGGGC
>NW_008348089.1:1510338-1511966 GCF_000622305.1 Nannospalax galili
TGATTTTTCTTTTGTTTTTGATTTTGGATTAGATGATGATGCTGATTAAATATCTTATTTTGTATTTTTATTTTATGTGTTTGAGTATATTGCCTACATGTATGTAATTGCATCTGTGTCATTCAATGCCTGAGGAGATCAGAAAAGGGAGATAAATTCC
Source organism: Nannospalax galili (assembly GCF_000622305.1). Lineage (NCBI taxonomy): Eukaryota > Metazoa > Chordata > Mammalia > Rodentia > Spalacidae > Nannospalax > Nannospalax galili. The sequence continues at coordinate 1,510,499 of NW_008348089.1, forward strand.
CCTGGAACTGGAGTTTCAGGTGGTTGTTAGCCACCATGTGGGTGCTGGGAATCAAATCTGGGCTCTCTGCAAGAGCAGCCAGTACTCTTAACTGCTGAGCCATCTCTCCATACCCGTTAGTAAAAGTCTCTATGTAACCCAGGCTGGCATAACAATCATGATCATCCTGCCCCTCAGTCTCCAAGATGTTGGCATTCCAGGCATGGCCCGTCATGTCCAGTGAAATAATGACTTTTTGTTTTGTTTTGTTTTTTTGTCTTTTTGAGACAAGGTCTCCCTGTAGCCCCAGCTGTCCTGGGACTCACTATGTAGACCAGGCTGGCCTTGAACCCACAGAGATCCACTTGCCTCCCAAGTGCTGGGATTAAAGGCGTGCACCACCATGCCCAGCAATAATGACTTTTATTTTTATCTAAGTTTCTATACACTATTTCCCATGTGTAAAGCATCTTACAGCTCAAATCCCTGCCTGTCCTTACTATCTTACAAGGTCCTCCAAAGAAAACTATTTCATGAACTTTCTGCTGCTTTTTGCCAACAAACATGCTTTCCAGAATTAGTGCTTCCTAGCAAACTTTCCATAGTATTCACACTATCTTATATTTTAATGGTTTTTAATGTTTTCCTAATATGAAAGGACAATAACGAACTCTATTGGTCTCTCCTGGGATGGTCAGAGAAAGGGAGTGCTCTTGATGGTTTCAATAGGAAATGCTTTAACAAGAAGAAGTTAAGGTTTGCTCAATGTAGATGTTGAAGGGGCACAAGAAGTAAAGATCAGAGGGTAACTTTCACCAAATTCAAACCTTCAGAGACACCAAGAAGGCCAGCACCAATGGGTTTCACTAGAGTATTGAGCGTTCAATTCTCAGGACCCAACAGCACATACTCTCACCTAAGCCATATGTCAACATCCATATGTCTATGACAGCTTGAAGATTTTCCCTTGTCCTTATCTGCTCTACAAAACTCAAGAGCTCCACCATCATCAGAAACATGTGAAACCTGGTTTCTATGGAGTGTGGGAAACCACTGTATGTAAACAGAAGCTGTTTGTCTCCTTCAGCATGAGGAAGGTTTAAAAAGATGAGGCATGAGTAAGAATCAAGACCAAAATAACACAACAAAGTGCTAGAGTGAGTTCCTTAAAACTAACTGAATGGTGATTTTATTTCTGGGTTAATTAGAATAAAGTGCTTTTATTAACACAAAAAAGATATAATAACTGACCTATTGTCCTTGTTTTATTAAGTAACAATTTTCTGTGTGTGTCTTAGCTCTGGATGTTAGAAATCTTAAGGTATTGGCAGATTGTCTCCCTCTGTGACTGTGAATATACTTTGGGCTTCTCATTTACATTCTTGTGGGTCACAGACCATATTTGGTGTTCCAGGGCTTTCAAGAGCATCATCTTAAACTCTGCCTGCACTGGTACAACGCACTGAATGTCTGTGTGTGTGTGTCTTTA
>NW_008348089.1:1515133-1524476 GCF_000622305.1 Nannospalax galili
TGCTCTTCATAAGACCTAACTAGATTGTACCTTCAGGACCTCATTTTAACTTGACACCATTGTGATGATTCCGTCTTTAAAGAAGGTCATATTCAGAGGTACCAAGGCTTGGAATTCTTACATAAGGATTTGTCATGGACACAACTGAGCCTTTAGTAGTCATTCAGTTTTACCAGCTGCTCAAGTAAATACACTTATTATCTCTCATGATTCCAGGAACTTGAGAATGATTTGAGTGCACAGTTTTGACTTGTGATCTCATGAGTTTCCAATTATATGTCAGTCAAGGAAGTGGGCATCTGAAGGCTTGAATGGGGCTGGAGGGTGGCTTTCTGATAATTCAATCACATGGATGCTGGTAGGAAGTTTCTGTTTTTCTCCTCTGACCCCCATCACCAGTCTACTTCAGTGTCTTGAGCATATGAAGTCTGACTTTGCCCAGAGGCGAAGATCCAAAACATCAAAACTTGGGTGCTATCAACTTTTCTCTAGGCCCTCCTCAAAGGTGTAATGCACCATATACTGTTATCTCTGTATTTCTGTGGGGGAATAAAGGCCTGAAACTTTCCCATTTTTTAGCCCTTCTAACTGAAAAAATCTTTGTAAAGTTAACTAATTATATTGAGCTAATATTTAAAGAGGTTTCTTGCCTTATAGATGCTCATAAATTACTATAGAAGGAACAGTTATCTATGAGTCAGAATATTGTACTCAAATGAACTACGCTAATTTGTTTATGAAATATGAGCTCGGATGGTTCTAGGGAGTCCTTACAGACAGTTTCAACTTGGTGTCAGCGCTGTGGAATATGTTATCTGATGAGTCAGTGATATGGAGGAAACTACCGGTAATGTGAATGCTTTTACTTTATGAAGATAAATTAATATTATTAACCAACTTAGTCTGTGTCTATGTTCAAGAAAATGACATATGCAAGTACAGCAAGTCCTTCCTTTGAGGTCATAGGGCACTCAATTCTCAGGTTAAATAGTTCTAAGGATATTTCTTCATCGTTTTCAGTCTTAGACATGTTAATACTTTGGCTTACAGGGAATATTACTGATCAATTTTCTCATGGAAAGATTTATATATATGAGATCCTCTATTGGAAAATAAAAAAAAATTAAACAGAACAAACTTTTCTATTTATTTTCTTAATTTCTTTAGAAAGACTTAAGTCCACTGTATGTTGAGTCAACATTTTAATACTTGGGACAATAAGAAATAATAACCACTTATGTAACATATTATGACAGATAATCACTGTTTGCAGTTTCTGACAGTAAAATATGAATATGGAATACTGCATACTCATCAACTATGTTTCTTTGTACTGGCAGAATTTATAAAAAAAAAAGTAAAAGCAGGTAAAAGAATGATTAAAGAGGAATGAATGCAGAGAAGGAAATGAGAAATAACTAGGAATGGAGAGACAGCAAAGGCAGGGAGATGTGGAGAATGCACGCAAGAAATACAAGTGAAAAGACTAAAAGACGAGGCGAAATGATACAGGACCAGTATGAAGATTTCATCACAGCAGCACTGCAGGAAATCACAGAGCACGTCCTATACTGTGATGTGCTACAAAGAGCATAGCTTAGGTCCATAGAGGAATATAGTAACAGAGTATTTGCCATTGTTCTAGATGCTCATTCATTCATTCATTCGTCTTTTGACTATAGACCGAACGAGGCACTGTGTATGGAATCTATATGGAATTGATTAGATATAATTAAGAAATAGGGAATCTGTTTCCTATTTTGATGTGTCTGTACCAATTTTAGATGAAATGTGGGTCAATAAATTAGACAATAAACATCTTAAATAGACCTAGAGATAATTATTAAAGAAATATTGGGAAATACATGAGGTTTATTGCTCATTTCTTTAAACATTTTCCATTCACAACTAGACAAAGCAAATCAAATGTCAAGACTTTCAGAAAGATGATAGGCCCTATTTTCATGCCACATGACATAGGTAGAGCATTGTTTTGAATGTGAATCTGAACTGTATTCCAAACAGGCCTCCATTGACACATTTGTATCACATGCACCTTATTAATGCATCTTTGGAAAACATGTCCCATAAGTTGTCTCTAGACAGGTTTTTTTTTTCCATATGGAGATTTAAAATAAAATGTATGAAATAGCAATTGTATAAACAAAACCAAATTTTCACAAAAAGAACTCACAAACTCTGTGTACCCAGCAAAGAGCCAGATCTAGCTATGTTTGCAAGGAATGGAAGGGCCTGTGCTGATGAAATAAACCACATTACTTAGCACTGTTTAGATTATACTGTAAATGTGGGCAGATAATGGGGCTAGAAACATTATTTCATCCTTAGGGCATATGGTAATTATATCCACATTAAAGCCCTCCTGCTAATGGTACACACACACACACACACACACACACACACACACACACGCTGATGGGGTACATCTTGCACATTTGGGCTCATCAGCACATCTCTATGTATCTCCTACCTAGCAGACTGCTGCATCTCCTCTCAAATGACCTCTCCCTGCCAGCTCACCGCATAGAAGATTACAATATAAACACAGCATTACAAGAAGGCTATACCATTTCAGGAGAGGAAATGATTCTGGCAGTCTTATCAGCTATTGTTTTCCCTGAGCCTAGCCTGAACTAGGCGATCTGAGTATTGGTCTATCGTGGCCCATGACATAAAATCCTATAAAAAACAGACCTTGGGCATCAGGCCACCTCAAGTTATCTTAAGTTTCTTTTGTATACTGCACTTTATACTGTTTTAAATGTGCTCTTGAAAAAAATCCTAACAGTCATATGGGACATAAATAATTATCTGTACTTGCAGAGAAAACAAAACAAAAAAGGCTCAGAAAGAGTAGCTTACATAGTATCAAGATTCAAAACCTGGACAGTTGAGAACTTACGCTTTCTCCACTAGACTCTGAGCCATATTGAGAGGCATACAATTGAAAACATAATTATGTTCCATAGCACCGAACTCTAGCATGGAAGGCAAAGTAAAATGGCATTTTTTAAACATCATGAAGCGCCCATGTAGCTGAAATGAAAATCTCTTCTACTGTGGATCTCTGTGTCTGAAGTCCTGGCGAAGTGGCTGCATGTGGGCTCTGCAAAGTCTGCATTTGGCATTCCTGTTTTCCCATGCCCTGAGTGAGTGCGTGGCAGCCTGGTGCGAAGTCTGGCATTGATTGTCTCACATTGACTGCTGCCTGTGAGGAACATATCTTAGTATGCTGCTTATGAGACAAATAATCCTGAGCTTCATATGCTCTCACTAGTCTTTCAGCTTTTCCTGCCTAAAGAATCATCTGAAGTTGCATTTGGTGGCTTATTTTGATGTTTTCCCCGATCCCTGTGGGGCTTAAACAGATTAAAACCTTGCGATAGCCAGATTGTTGGCATTTAATGCTCCATTACTCAGCCTTCTGCAGGGCCCAGAGTCAGTTGGCAACATAGTTCCCAGCGAGCAAGTGATGTAGATACAAGTCCTATCCTGATGTTCTTCAGCAGGGAATGTGTCAGGGTGACCCCTAAATAGGGAACATGTGCTTTCCAGGAAAAGCGATATGGAAGCATGCATACACGAGACATGCCTTAGTGTTTTGTTTGGCCTTTGGAGAATTAAAGGCCAGATGATTTCCATGAGCACTGTACCATGCACCCTCCGCAGTCTAAGTGCTGGTAATAAATATTCTGCTATTGTTGGGAGACAAGTCTCTCACACTTCTGCCTGCCACAGGAAGCAGGCCAATGGCTCCCTGTGTTTTGAAATATGAGTTTAGGAATGTTTGTGTGGCGACTTTGGATCACATTAACGGTCTCCCTCCAGAACAAATGGCAGGTTTAATCATTACCCATAGGACTAAGAGGTGTCTCCCTCCAAGCCAATTCAGGCAGACTTGCTGCACAATATAAAAAAATGTGGGTCCCCCAATCTTAGGATTCCTCTCTGAGAACACAGCTTAATACAGCTGCAGACATAAGTCTGTTTTATTCTTATAGGAATTGGTGCTGAGGAATGAATGAAATCTAACGGAACTCCGAATATTGCTATTGCCATGGGTAATAAACTGTCTTTTGTAACTGACTCAGGAATTTCAGGTCTTCTGGCAGAATCCATGAAATCATCAGGCCGACTGGAAAATAATGCAAAATCTTACACTCTTCAAAGATCTTGATGTCGTTTTCAGTGCTGTTTGTTTTATAAAAGACTTCTTTGTTACATGTTTATGTGCATGTACATTTGTACGCCTGTATCTGCTAATCTCTGTGTATATAAAACCTATCTATAATATTACATACAAATATTTTCAGAAATCCATTTTATAATTTGTTATGCTATAAATTTTTGATCATCATGGTTTTTGTACTTAATTTTGCATGAGCTATTTATAAAGATATAACTCAGAAATATATATTTTCTAGAAAAGTTTGCCTATCTTCACAGGTAACAGTTATAATGACAATAATTACTCCCTGAACTTCAAAGACATGGAAACAATTGACCTTTTGTCAAAATTAGAGAGCAAACATATACTCTCAAGTTGTGTATTAGCAAATTCATAAACTTTTATGCATTAGCAAAGTCATAAACTTCCCTTGATGATATAGGCAGAAGCGATAACAACACAGTCTCTACTGCTTTCAAAGAAATTGAAAACTTTAGAAGGGTTTGTGAGTAAAACAAAAGCACCCCAGTCAAACTTAACAGATCAAATTCTTCTTCATACTGGATGACTCTTCATTCCTCTGAATTTCACACCTGATTCGGCATCTGCTGAAACAACATATCCAATATGGGTTCCAGGAGCTGATAGTTATTATCATAATGACCTGTGAATCTGTCTAGCATGGCAACCTTTAGTTTCTTTGTTGGTATAATGGATGAGGACAACTACCTCATAGTTATGAGGGTAGCATTAGTTTTAGCATGTAGACGTGCCCAGGAGATGGTAGCTACACGTCTGGTTCACCTTCATGTCATGTTGTCTGAACAGTTGGCCGCATATTATTTCTGATGATGATGACTGGATCCAGTGTGCATCACTCTGAAATCTTCCTCACTTTACACCCAGGTTCACACTAACACTCTTGGTTAATATTTGGTTATAATTTGGAGTCTGAATTTGAAGACAGTATAATATTTCTGTGTGAAAATGGAATCCTTCATCTTAAGTTATGAGGTTAAGAAGACCTGTTACTGTGAAAACCTTTCTTCAATTTGAAGATGACTCTTACATGGTTATTTATACCTCAGGTTTCTAAATTGAAAAAGAGGAATTTTTAATAATTACTCATTAAGTTTAAACTATTACTAAAAATATATTTCTAGAGCTCTTCTCTGTGAATATTGAAGATCTCAGCAATTCTTAAAAGGCTACATTAAAAATCTGCTTCAAAAATTAAAAACATCTACATTTCAATGTGCCATTGATCTCTTACATTTTTGAACATGTACCCTCAATAAACACTTATTCACAAAACATATATATCATAATACTACATTAACAACATTACCTATATTTATAAAACAATGACTCCTGTGGGAATTTCAAGCTCAGCATTTATTAACTATGGATAACAACAATAGGTAAAAATTCTGAATTTTAGCAGTCAAGATAATTTCAAATTTCAGTGTTGTCTCAGATCTTATTAGGCAATCAACATTCACATCTTGTAATGACATTGACAAAGCAATAATCATAGGGCTAGGAGTCAGCATTACTGTTCTCTGTGTTGGTTACTTTGGCTTGTATCACTGATGTTATTGTTAGTATATGATTTTCTTACAGAGACTTTTTTAATGAATGCATCTATCTTAGGAAGAACAGTGACCAGAATTAGAAGATAATCCATCTGTCAGCTTAGCTATAATACCTAGAAATGTGATGAAAGCAATTGGGGATGCCACAGTCAGCCTCTCCAGTTCATGGAAGTGTCACTTGGTACACTTAATAGGACATGTGAGCTGACATACGGCCTAAGTAAGGAAAGAGTGTCCATCATTGTACTGAAAACATATGAGACTTCTTCTTTGGCTTGTTTTTCACAGTTCAGGTGACCTATTGCTAGAAATTACGTCTTCTTGCAATCCAGTCAATTATGTATTTTAAGTTTGTGCTTATTCTAAAGGTTTGTGTTTAATAGATTATGAAAGAGAGTGCTTCTGCTTTAATCAGGTGTGGGACTTAGAAGCATGTTAATTATGTGCAGGTTCTCATCATATACATCATTAACAAATGCCTGGCCAGTGTTTGCATCATTTTTTGCGTGACAGGTCAGTCATACCAAAGCTCCCTCTAAATAATAGGAGCAGCATCCTTGACAGTGTAGGGCACACTCACAACACTGCGTTTTTACCACAGACTACTGCTTTATGTAGTCCAAGTTAACAGATAAATCTCCAGGAATCAGCTGTAGAGGTATCTCTGTCTGTGAAAGCACTGCAGATGAATTAGCACTCTCACCTTGTACCCAGGAAATATACTTGTTACAAAATTCATGGTGACACAATATCACAAGACAGGAAACTGGATAATGGATGATTTCTGGGATGCTTCCTCGTGCAGAATTTGTCCCAGAAACACTTATGAAGTGCCCCTTGGAGCAACAGTTTATAACATGCATTAATTCAATAGTTGCTGAACAGAAATGCATAAGATTTCCCAGGGTGCTGAAGTTTCAGATTGTTTCTCAGAGGGATAATCAATTACTGCCATGTTTTGTCATTTGTGACCCATGATTAATTAGGGAGATCCGCATTTCCGCATGTCTTATGTCACACACTACTTTCCTTTCCATTTATTTTGTCCACACCAACAAATTCCACTTATTAGACCATGTCAAAGCCAGAGTAAACATAATGGCTGGGCAGAATCAATAACTGCAGAAGAGATAATGACACATCAGTGATTTGGTGAAGAGACAAGCTTTTAAATATGCAAAAGGGAGACTTAAGTTCTATCCTCTTTGATGCTATAGAAAATAAAGAATGTGTATCTTTGGTCAGCTCTTACCAATTTCTGTGAATATGATGAATCCTTTACCCTTTACCTTTAACAAAACCTGACCACTCACTGATCATCTTAAAAATAACAGTGAAAATACAAAACGATCTTTGATGTGAAGCCTATTAGGAAAATGGAAACTTTTAGCTATATTTTTCTCTTTTAGAAAAAGAAGTTGGGGTTGGGGATTTAGCTCAGTGGTAAAGCACTTGCCTAGCAAGCTCAAGGCCCTAGGTTCAGTCCTCAGCTCTGAAAAAAAAAAATGTTAATAGTCCCACATTGTGCATCAGGCAAGGCCTGGGAATTGTCATCCATCACAAGCTTTCTATGATCGCTAGTTATTTAATGCCCTTAGCTAAACTCCATCAAACACTGCCACAGAGAAATCCTTCCTAAGCCACCCAAATCCTTTCTGGAAAAGGGAAGGTTTATAAAAAATAAAGATGTCATGCTTTGTAGTCCTGGTTTAATGTTTATTGCTGGTGATGTATGTGTCCCAGGCACAGGGGCCTTGAGCCCTGGGCCTTTGGGTATAGGATTTGATGCTGTGGTGTGGTTTTGTGTTTTGTCAAATGTTTGTGGCATTTGAAAAACTGGTGGTAGCCCTCATGAGAGGCAACAAATATACTCAAGTACAAAACGTAGTTCTCAGGCTAGAATTCTTGTGCACTTTGATCAAATTTAGTATTTGTATTGGAAAGACAAAGATAGGGAAAGCAGTCACTAAAGGTTCCCCAAGGTTAGGAGTATGATAATCAGAGTAGGTGGAGTTAATGTGTAAGTTGATACAGTTGATATTCAAGGGAGAACTTTATTTGAACTACACTGAGGTTTTTAGTGATTCTGACGTCTTGCCACACATATGGGCAAATTGCAAGTGAATCTGGGCTAACAGTAGGAAAAGAATAAGGGCCGGCTCTGACCAACACATGAGTAAATTAACTTAAAAAAAAAAAAAGTAAAGGGTGCTGGAGAGATGGCTCAGCAGTTAAGAACAGTGACTGTTCTTGCAGAAGACCTGGGTTCGAATCCCAGTACCCGTATGGCAGCTAACAACTGTACTGTAACTCTAGTTCCAGGGGATCCGACAGCCTCTTCTGTCCTCCACGGGCACTGCACGACATGGGTACACTTACCTACATGCAGGCAATAAATGCATATACATAAAATAAAAATAATAAATAAAATATTAAAAAAAAAACAGTAGATTCGCCCTTCCATCTCCCCCACTGTTCTCTGCTCCTGGTTTGGGCCCTGCGCCATACCTGGTCTTGGGTCCCCAGACACCTGGAGAACCAGTGCTACTTCCTGATCCTTTTCGCTCAGGCCAGCTGGGTGCCTTCCTTGGGCTCCAGGAGCACTGCTTAGGGACCTGGCCCCGCCTTCACTTCTCCCTGCTTCCCTGGACCTGCACCACCAGCTAACTCTCCTGGCGTGCTCCTCTCCTGCATTCAGGCCTCTCTTGGGGTAAGTCTATCACGCAGCCAACCGTGCCTTGACTCCCCCAGCCGCTTCTCCCCTGCTGTTCTCTACTCCTAGCTTGGGCCCTGTGCCATTCCTAGTCTTGGGGCCCCAGACACCTGGGAGCCAGTGCTGCTTCCTGATCCTTTTCACCCGACGGGCTTGGTGCCTTCCTTGGGCCCCAGGAGCACTGCCTCTGGACACGGCCCCGCCCTCACCTCCCTCTACTTCCCTGGTCCTGCAACACCCGCCAGCCTCTTTCTGGGGCTCAGAGGCTTACCTTTCCTCTCCCTGATCCTTTGCATCCAGTACAACCCAGCTACTCAATCCACTCCCTGGGAAATCTTGGGGCTTCTTCCCACCCCATCTGTCTTTGCATCCTTGTGCAGCACGGCCATGGCCAGGATCTCAGGTCAGTCCAACACCCAAGTTCCTGAGGGCAAAATCATTCTTAGAAGATTCCAGACCTAGGAAGAAAGTCTGAAAACTTCTGACCCACATTGGTATTGGGCCACTGCGGAACTCCTGAAGACAAAACCAATCCGGCCATGACAATATAAAATCAAGAGAGAACCAGAAGCTTAGATGAACCAGCTTTTCATGCCCAAAAAGTAAATGGACAAAGGCACATAGTTTCCAAAAAGAAGCACACCTAAACTTGAAGACTAGCGTCTCACACAAGAATCAGAAACTACAAAAGAAATTCACATATAAAAATCACAGAGAAAAAAATAATAACATGAAAAAACAAAATAACATATACCCACCAAATGCCAATAGTCCTCTAGAGGAGTACAATGAGAACCCCCTAGAGATAATGCAGGACATGGAACTCAAAAGAACAATTATAAACAT
>NW_008348089.1:1527901-1528297 GCF_000622305.1 Nannospalax galili
TATACGATGGAGTTTTACTCAGCAGTAAAGAAAGATGAAATCATGAAATTTGCAGGTAAATGGATGGAACTAGAAACTGTTATACTATGTGAAGTAACACAATCTCAGAAAAAAATCGACATATGTTCTCCCTCATATGTGGATCCTAGTATCAGACTCTGATAAATAAGTATGCAAACAGACATAACTCCAGGAACCAGGACAAGGGTAGGGAAACAGTGAGGTAAAGGAAAATAAATAACCTGAAGGAGAAGACTCGTAGGTAACTCGCCTTAATAAGGGAGATATGAATAAAAATTGGTTAGTCTAAGGGAGGTGGGAGGGAAGGGTATATGAGGAACCTAGGGGATAAGGAGAAAGAAGAAGCTCAACAGAGGTAGGATCATAGGAGCAAGG
>NW_008348089.1:1529689-1537745 GCF_000622305.1 Nannospalax galili
AAAAAAAAAAAAAAACAGTAAAGGAAATTTCATAGCACCCTGTTTCTAGGTCTTAAGGGGCTTCCTACTAATTTTGAAATGTGTTGTCTTTAGTGGAGAGGAAAAATGGAAGATTTCCCTTCAAGGAGTGATTGGACCAGAGTATTATGGATTGGGATCCACAGTTATTTCTCCTACAGTTTGTATACTATAGGAAAGATAAGACTAGAGAGCTTTTGGACTTTAAGGTAAATTTCCCAGAATAAAATATACCCCTGAATAATGAGTAAGATTTGAAGCAGGTAACCTTTCATTCTAGAGTCTTTGAAAAGCATCTTAAATTGCAAATGGAAGGTATGCAGTAAGAAGTGAAAATCAGAAAACCTTTTAAAATGTATACTTACACCAGGTACTATTTAATGATCCACATTCAGAAAACAATGTCATTGCAAGTATAAAGACAACTTATTCTGTATAATTTTAAGGTATAGCAATTTTTTCAGGTCTCTACTACTTTGAGAAAATATTGCCCCTCCCTGCAGTATGGAAGTTTCCCAAACATTGCTCAGCATTTCTCAAATAACATCAGGACTATGAATCTGCTCATGACCTTTCAGTCACCAGCGCAGTGCACCTGGGTATTTCTGCACCTGATATGTTCCATTGACATGATTGTAGTAGGTTATCTTACTATGCCTGTGTAATTTACTGGAAAGACACCCCTCTTGACACTCAGTTGCCTTTGTGGAAAATCAATTGTATGTATATAAGTGGATCTATTTTTGGACTTTCTCTTATATTGTTTGATATATTTATCTGCTTCATATCTCAATACTGTATTATCTAATGTACCTTTGAACCAAGTAGTGTTCACCCTTCATTTTATCCTCCTCAGCATTGTTTGGGGTGTTCTTAAATGTGCATTTCTATATGAATTAAGAACTCACTGATTTCTTCAAAAAGTCATCCTGAAATTTGGTCTATATTACATTGACTCTATAGATCCATTTGATAACATATTTTCGTGATATTGAGACTTTCAATCCATGAATAAATGTATATTTTCATTTATTTATGTCTTTTAATATTTTTCTCAATGATGTTTCATAGTTTTCAGATATTTTACATTTTATTACATTTATTACAAGTATTTGGTATGTTTTGATGTTATTTTAAAGGATTGTGTTTTAATTTCTGGTCTTTTATTGCTGCTTTGAGGATTTCATATAGGAGTATGAGAATTTCTGCCCCTCCCTCTCCCCTCACCAATTCCTTCCATGTCCCTCCTACTATCTTTCAAACTCAGGACTTCTTCCTTTATAATTGTCTTATATACATACAAATGTATGTGTGTGTGTGTGTATACAACCTATTGCATCCAATTAGTGTTGTTCCTATGTGCATGTTTCTAGGGATGATCACCTAGGATTGGGGGCTCATCCTTGAAGAAAACTGGTTCTCTCTCTCAGCAGCCATTGACTACCTGTAGCTGTTCATCTAAGGGTTTCATCTCGTGAAATTTTCCTCGGTGATGGTGTTCTGACTGATGTGGTCTTCAAAGGTCTTGTGCAGGCAATTATATTGTTGAGAGTTCATGGGAACAACCCTGTTGTGTTTAGGAGAAAACATTTCACAGCAGACATCCCGGTCCTCAAGCTCTTAAAGTCTTTCCTGCCTCATCTTCTGAGATATTCTCTGAGCCTTAAATGTAGGGGTTGTGTTACAGAGATCCCATTTGGGATGGAGCATACCATGATCACTTATTATTTGCATTTTGACCACTGGGGGAATCACTGTAATGGTCACTGGCTGCTTTAAAAAGAAGCTTCACTAATGAGAGGTGAGAGCTACACTTATCTATGGAAGCTATATATTATTCAGCAACATGGTAATAGTAGGCTCTCCTCTAGGATCTATGAGCTCTCCATCTATGGGCATCTGACTAGGTTTACAGGACCAGTCATGCAACATCCATTTTATTGCTGTGTTATTCACAATAGCTAAGTTAAAGAATTAAGTTAGATTGGTATCACAGTGCCTGCAGAGGCCAGAAGAGGGCATTGGACCCCTGAAACTGGAGTTACTGCGAGCTGCCATGTCGGTGCTAGAAACCAAGATCTGGGTCCCCTGCAAGAGCAGCAAGTGCTCTTAGTTACCATGCTATTTCTTTAGCTGCTGTTTTTCATTTTGAAGGCCATTTCCCTCCTTTGCTAGATTTAATCCTAGATATTTATTTTTAAAGCTATTGTGAATGGGATTTGCTGCTTTTTACTGGCAAATTAGTTACCAGCATAAAAAGTTTATTGGTTTTTAAAATTGAGTTTTTGTGAATGCAGGCACTGGTGCCACAGCACACAGGTAGAGGTCAGAGGACAACGTACTTGATTCTGTTCTTGCTGTCCACCTTGTTGAGGCAGGTCTCTCCTTGTTTCTGCTGCACTGTATATTCCAGGCTGGCTGGCTTACAAGCTTCCAGCTGATTCTAGCGCTTCCATCTCACCATGAGAATGCTGGGATACAGATGTGCAATGCCACATCTGCTGGTTTCCTGAGGTTTTGAGGATTGAACTCAAGTCATCGGGCTTGCATGGCAAGCCTTTTTACCCACTGAACCATCTCCCCAGCCTGATTTACCGATTTTTGAATGTTGGTTTTGTATCTTGCTACTTTGCTGAATGTGTTTGTGAAGTTTTAAGAGTTCTCTGAAGCCATGTGATGTTGTAAGTATAGGATCATGCCATCTGCAAATAGGGACGGTGTGACTTAGTCCTTTCCTAGTTGTGCCCTTTACTTTTTCCTTTCACCAACTGTTCTACCTAAGACTTCAGACACTATATTAAATAAGAACGGAAAAAGTGGATACTCTGGCTCATCCCAATTTTAGAGAACATTCTTTTAGTTTCTTTTTCTATTCTATTTGATGTAAGAGCTGGCTATAGGTTTACCATATATAGCCTTTAATTCACTGCTATCTGTTGAGGGATGTTTAAATTTTTTTCAAGAAAACTGCCTTTATTAGGTGGAAAAAATTATCCCTGAAGAAAAAATTAGTCATCTGGAAAGAAAAAGGCACCTTTCCCCTGCCACTGACCTCCTTAGGAACCGGCAGCTCCTATGGGTAGTGTTGGGAAAAGAGCACAGGGACTTAGAGTCAGACCCCGTGCTGTTCAGATGAAGAAGGTTAGGCCACTTTCAAGAGCCTAATTGCCCCAGGCATAAAACCAAATTCTTTCCGGCTCTGGAAAAGAGCACACAGGGATATGTGGGGCAGAAAAGGGGAGATATGGCCACATTTTTCCGGAAAAATGACAACATGGGAATTTCAAAAACAAATTTTCCACCCTACCTTAATTCCAAAAACTCTTATTTCTTCCTTTTTAAAAAACAAATACACTTTCTGTTCTTTTTCTAGTAACATATATTAAGTGGCACTAACTACACAGTAACTCTAAGGAAACTAACTTGAAACCACAGAACAGTAACGCTGCCACAGCTAGGAGGATTTAGACACTTCTAGCCAAGCACATTAAAAAACAAAACAAAACAAAACAAAACCCTGGATGTGGACCCTAGAGCTATGCCAGTCAAATGTGTTAGGAAGTAAAGCTCTGAAGTAATGACTCACCAGAGCTCCCTGCAGTTGGATGATGGGCAGGACATGTTATAGTTACAGCCTTATCAACAGAAGTTAGCAACTGTGTCTCTTTCTAGAAAAAAACAGTCTTTGAATTAGTGTCTAGGGTGTTGGGTGGAGCACAGAAAGCTGCTGGGGTTAACAGAAAGGACCCTGGTGGGTCAGACAGGTTGGACATCATTCACAACCCTGGTTGGCTCTAAACACTGGTAGCAAGATAACCTCTGATTTGTAATCTTTGGTAAAACATAAACAGAAAAAAACAGAAACCATACACTAAGATTAATAAACAGCACTTTAAATTAACTGCACAAGGGTAGTGACCAAAGCAAGGTTTCACAACACAAGACACCCAGATTTTGTCTTCCTAAGTCTGGTTTGTAAAGCAGCTCTTGCAGCTGTTTCAAAAACCTCCCTCACACCTTCTTCGGTCTTTGCTGAACACTCCATGTACACCAAAGCGCCAATCTTGTTCGCCATATCTCTGCCTTGCTCAGATTTTACCGGCTCCTGCTTCCTCTTAGCTAAAGCCCGTCTTGCTAAAGAGTCATTCCGAAGATCCTTCTTGTTCCCAACCAGGATGATGGGCACACTGGGACAGAAGTGCTTGGCTTCTGGAACCCATTTTCTTGGGATGCTGTCTAAACTATCAGGGCTGCCAATGGAGAAACACATCAATATAACATCAGTGTCTGGATAGGAGAGAGGCCTCAGGCGATCGTAATATTCTTGTCCAGCTGTGTCCCACAAGGCCAACTCGACCTGTTTTTCATCCAGTTCAATATCTGCCACATAGTTCTCAAACACGGTGGGCACATAAACTTCTGGGAACTGGTCCTTGCTGAAGATTATGAGTAAGCAGGTCTTGCCACTATTTTCATCACCAACAATCACCAGTTTCTTCCTAATGGTGGCCATTGCTTACAAATGTTCTGCAAACTACATGGCTTCTGTGACAGATGTTAAACCAAGTACGTGGAACTTCTCAGATGGAAAGCTCCAGAGACAACTCCTGGCATTTCATGGCAAGGGTGCCTCTCCGTGAGTCCCTAGCTCAGAGCACAGGATCAGCAGCTAGGACGAGATGGTGGACCACACAGACAACCAACGGATGACGGCCGGAGTGCACGAGCTAGCACCCTAGGTGCCAGGAGTGCAGGGAGCTGCGCATGCGCTCCTGAGCACCCAGCAGGTGCCAACTAGTAAAAGGCTAATGCAGGCGAACACTCACAATTCAGCCATTTTGCTGGAGTGCTCGCAGGTCCTAAAAGCAAGACACTTAATCAATCATTGCAGCTGTGGAGCATCACGGGAACTCTCAAGGCATATTCTTTCTATACTAGCTTCTTCAGGATGTTTTTTCATATGGAATTTTGTCAAAAGACTCTTTTTACATCTCGAGATGGGTATGTGATTTCTGTCCTTAAATCTGTTTTAGTGTTCTATTAAATGTTCTACCATATTTATTGATTTGAATATATCAAACCATCCTTGCATCAATGGCATAAAACCAACTTGTTCACAATGTATTATCTTTTTAATATGTTCTCAAATTCAACCTGCAAATGTTTTGAGGATGTTTGCCTCTGTTCATAAGGGAAATCGATCTAGGTTTAATTTGTTATGTCTTTAATCTGGTTTTGGAATCAGTGTACTGCTAGTTTCATAGAATGGACATGACAGAGTTCCCTCCCTTTCTGTTTTATGCAACAGTTTGGGGAGCAATGTAGTTAATTCTTCAAAGTTTTGGTAGAATTCAGAAGTGAATTCCTCCAGTTTCCGGCTTCATTTTGTTGCTTGTGGTTCTGTTTATGTTGCTTATGGCCTCTTTTTTGAAAGCTTTTTATTGAATTTTTGTAAATTTTGTTCATGGACTCCCCTCTTCTAACTGCACCTCCTAACTACTCCCCACCCAATTTCATGTTCTCTATTACAAATATTAAATACAAATGTATATATAAAATGCCAGAAGAGAGTGTCAGTTACTCTGGAACTGGAATTACAGACAGTTGTTAGTTGCTATGTGAGTGCTGGGAACCAACCCTGGGTCTTCTGCCAGAGAAGCCAGTGCTCTTAACCACTGAACCATCTCTCCAGCCCCTCATTGACCATTTTTTACATGACACTTCTAAATTATTTTACAGTTCAAACCTTTCAGTATCTTTGGATTAAATTGTTGAAATCTTATGCTTTTGGAGGAGTCAAAACAGCAAAAGTCTTTCATATTTCTTGCATTTTGCATTGTGATTTGGACTTCTGTTAAGAGGTATATATTTTTCAGTTTATTTCCATTTTAAAAATATCTTCTTGGGAGGTTTTCTTATTGGTCAGCCTTCTCCTGGAGTCATGATTCCCACAACCACTCAGAGAACAGAAAGCAGATAGCAGTAACAAAAAAGTAACAATTCAGAAATAAAGCTATATAAATGTAGTAAAAATATTGGAAATATTAACTACATCTCCACAAAAGTTAGTAAAGAAAGAAGCTATGATACTTATATAATAAACTAAAACTTTAAAAGTCACTAAACTAAACCTACCAATAAGTAATTAATAAGTAGCAGAAAAGGGATGGTGAAAGGAGAGAGAAGCAAGAAAGAAAAAGAGGAAAAGTGTGTGATGGAATATAAGACAAGAATGACAGAGAACATAGCAGAGAAGACTTAGAAAAGAAGTAATACAAAATCCCTCTATGTATGTTTTTGCATTTGACTTAGTGATGGTGCCAATGGTGCCACAATCACTAGTGGTGGTGATGGTGTCAGTGATGACAGTGGGCACAGTCATTTCTCTCTGAAGTCTAAATGAACTAGACTAGAGCAGGCTGTGGGCAAGCTGAATCTTTCCTGCTAGAGAGCTAGGCTTAATTTCTCTTGTGTTTTTGTGTATACAGATCTGGAAATACAAGGAATGTAATAGTCAATCACAAACTGCTCAAGCAGCTTATTCTGATGGCTCCTATTTGAATATTCTCTCATAGGAGAAGGTGCTTTTCCTGTGCAGGTTTAATGTAGTAGACTTTTCCAGGTCTTTCAGAGTATGCAGTATGTTCAAACTAAAGTAACCTGCACAGATTGGCCAAGGTGCAGGGCCATCTTATGATCCTGCTTACTCTGTCTGAATAGTTTTCTGTCTTGGCACCCCTCCTTATATGCACACCAGCTGATTTTTTTTTCCCTCTTATTAGGGTTTCAGCTGCATACCTCCAATAATAGAGGACACATGGCTTTCCGATGAAGCACAGGACACACTTCACACTCAAGTAGATCTGTGTGCCTGAATCTGAGGATGATTTACAATCATTGTGCTAGGTCCACACCTACTCTTTGTAATCACTTGTGTAGCCAGTGGAGAGGGAGACCAAGATGTTTTTTTTTCTAAGCTGCTGTCTTTGCCTCTATCCTCTCAGCTTCTATAAACCTTGCAGCTCAGCCAACCATGCCTCTGCCTCCAACTCAGTTTCTTTCTTGTAATGGCTAATAGGTGACTGCAGGTATACACCACATTGTCTTCATTCATCCCTCCACCAATGGACATAAAATCTACTTCTGCCTTCTGTCTACTGTGAATAATGCTACATTGAATGGCTGTGTAAATATTTCTTCAAGATTTTGTTTTAATTCCTCTGTATATGTTCAAATATGATTTGAACATCTGTCCCCTTTAAAATTCATGTTGAAATGTACTTGCCGTTGTACCACTACTAAGAGGTAGGACATTTAAGACATGATTAGGCTGTTCTGCTTCCCTGGGCCTGCATGACCTGCTGCCCACTCTATGGACCAATCCACTTCTTCAGTGCAGTACCAAGGAGCCCTTGGGGCCTCTTCCCACCCCCATCTCCCTTTGCATCTCTGAGTGTCAAGACCACCAGCTGCCCAAGACCAGTATCTTTCCTGGGCCCTCTTCCCAGGCCAGTCCAATCCCCCAAATTCCTGAGGCCAAAATCTTTCCTGGAGGGATCCAGACCTTAGGAGAAAGCCTGAGAGCATCTGAACCTTATCTAACTTAGGCCTCTGTGGGAACTCCCAAAGACAAAAGCAATCTAGCCACTCCAGTATAAAATCAGAGGATAGAACTGGAAGCTTAGAGGAATCAGCTTTTCATGCCCAAAAAGTAAACCACAAAGGCACATAAAGTTTACAAAAAGAATCAGACCTAAACTTGAAAACTTGAGTCTCACATAAGAATCAGAAACTACAAAAGAAACTCACATGTCAAAATCAGAGAGAAAAAATAATAACATGAAAAACCAAAATAATTTATCCTCCACCAAATACCAATAGCCTTCTAGGGGAGTACAATGAGAACCCCCTGGAGATAATGCAGGACATGGAAGTCAAAAGAACAATTATAAACATGATGAAAGAATTCAGTGAATTTAAGGAACCCACAAAAAAAGAAATCAAAGAACTGAAGGAAGATAGGGATAAACTTCTTTTT
>NW_008348089.1:1538719-1539782 GCF_000622305.1 Nannospalax galili
CAGAAATAAAAATGACAGGATTCAATACACGTCTTTCATTAATAACTTTAAATATTAATGGGCTGAAATGCCCAGTCGAAAGACACAGACTAGGTGAATGGATTAAGAAAGAATACCCATATTTTTGTTGTCTGAAAGAAACTCATCTCACTTTCAAGGACAGGCACTATCATACAGTGAAAGGATGGTAAAAATATACCAAACAAATGGTACTAAGAAAAAAGGAGGCATTGCAATTCTAATATCTGACAAAATTGACTTTAAACTAAAACTAATCAGAAGAGAAAAAGAGGGCCACTTCATTCTGATCAAAGGAAGAATAAACCAAGAAAATGTTACAATTATGAACATATATTCACCAAATTCTGGTGTACTCAACTTCATAAAAACAATACTACAGGACTTTAAGACCCAGATTAATCCCAACTCATTAATAGTAGGGGACTTGAATACCCCAGTGTCTCCATTAGATAGGTCAACAGGACAGAGAGTTAAAAGAGAGACATCTAAATTAAACAATTCCATACATCAAATGGACCTAACAGACATCTACTGAGTATTCCACCCAAACACCAAAGGACATACTTTCTACTCCACACCCCCTGGAACCTTCTCTTAAATCAACCATATACTGGGACACAAGACAAACCTCAACAAATACAAAAAGATTGAAATAATTCCATGCATACTATCAAATCACAATGCAATACAGCTTACAATCAACGCCTGAAGAAGCCCTAGTCACCACATGAACATGTGGATATTAAACATCACACTCCTGAATAATGAATGGGTCAAAAGAAAAATTAAGAAAGAAAAGTATTCCTGGAACTAAATGAAAAGGACAATACAACACAACAAAACCTCTGGGACACGCTGAAAGCTGTTCTCAGAGGGAAGTTTATAGCTCTAAGTGCCTACATAAAAAAATTGGAAAGAACATAAATAAATGACTTAACATTCCAACTCAAGACACTTGAAAAACAAGAACAAACGAAACTCAAACCCAGCATACAAGACAGAAATATGAGAATTATCCCAGACTGTTCATCAAAAATTATAA
>NW_008348089.1:1540070-1544950 GCF_000622305.1 Nannospalax galili
GACTAAAAAAAGCCCAGGACCAGATGGATTTACAGCAGAATTCTATCAGACATTTAAAGAAGATCTGCATCCAATACTACTTAATTCATTCAAAAAAATAGAAATGGAGGGAGAACTTTCAAATTCCTTCTATGAAGCCAGTTTCACTCTAATACCAAAGTCAGGTAAAGATACAACCAAAAAAGAAAACTATAGACCCATATCCTTAACGAACATAGATGCAAAAATTCTCAACAAGATACTTGCAAAACACATACAGACACACATCAAAAAGATCATCCGCCACGATCAAGTCGGCTTTATCCCAGAGATGCAGGGATGGTTCAATATACGTAAATCAATAAACATCATAAATCATATAAATGGACTCAAAGACAAGACCCACATGGTCATCTCAATAGATGCAGGGATGACCTATGACAAAATTTAACATGCATCGATGTTCAAAGTCCTAGAGGGAATTGGACTGGGGGAAACATACCTCAGCATAATTAAAGACATATATAACAAACCCACAGCCAACATCATTCTAAATGGAGAAAAACTGGAAGCATTCCCATTGAAATCAGGAACCAGATAAGGCTGTCCACTATATATTTAAAATAGTACTTGCAACTCTTGCAAGAGCAGTAAGAGCAGGAAATAAAAGGAGTAATATTAGAAAAGAAGAGATCAAATTATCCCTTTTTGCAGATGATATGATATTATATCTAAGAGATGCCAAAATTTCCACCAGAAAACTCCTAAAAATTGTTAACACGTTCAGTAAAGTGGCAGGTTACAAAATTAACCTACAAAAGTCTGTAGCCTTTCTATATACCAATAACAAGCAATCAGAGAAAGAGCACATGGAAACACTTCCCTTCACAATAGCTGCAAAAAAAAAAAAAAAATCTCAGAATAAACCTGACCAAAGGCATTAAAGAGGTCTACAATGAAAATATTAAATCTTTAAAGAAAGAGATTGAGGAAGACATCAGAAGATTGAAGAACCTACCATGATCATGGATTAGAAAAAACAATATTGTGAAAATGACCATCCTACCAAAAGCCATTTATAGATTCGTTGCAATGCCAATCAAAATCCCCATAACATTTTTCACAGAATTGGAAAAAAACTATCCTAAGATTCATATGGAAGCACAAAAGACCTCGGATAGCCAAAGCAACCCTGAGCACTAAGAGCTATACTGGGGGGATTACTATACCAGATTTTAAGCTCTATTACAGAGCTATAGTCATAAAAACAAGCTGGTGCTGTCATAAAAATAGACCCATAGATCAATGAGACAAAATTGAAGACCCAAATATGAGTACATGCAATTTCAGCCAACTGATATTTGACAAAGAGACCAAGAATATTCACTGGAGGAAAGATAGCATGTTCAGAAAATGGTGCTGGCAAAACTGGATCTCCACTTTTAGAATAATTAAACTAAACCCCGATCTTTCACCTTGCAAAAAAGTCAATTCCAAATGGATCAAAGACCTCAATGTAAAGCCTGAAACTCTGAAACTGTTAGAAGAAAACATTGCTAAAACCCTACATGATATAGGTATAGGAAAGGGTGTTCTAAACCAGACTTCAATTGCTCAGGAAACCAAGGTCAAGAATCCACAAATGGGACCTCATTAAACTGAAAAGCTTCTGTACATCAAAGGAGGCAACCGGAGAAGTGATGAGAAAACCAAAGGAATGGGAGATAATCTTCACCAGCAACACATCTGACAGAGGTTTAATATCCAGAATATATAATGAACTCAAAAATCAGAAAATCAAGACAAGAAGGAACACAATTAAAATATGGGCTAAGGAGCAGAACAGAGAGTTCTCAAAAGAAGAAGTAAAGATGGCTATGAAGCATCTTAAAAGATGTTCAACATCACTAATAATTAGGGAAATGCAAATTAAAACCACTTTAACATTTCATCTTACCCCAGTCAGGCTGGCTAAGATCAAAAAAACAAATGATACCAAATGTTGGAGAGGATGTGGGGAAAGGGGAACACTCATCCACTGCTGGTGGGGCGGCAAACTGGTTCCACCCCTATGGAAAGCAGTGTGGAGAACTCTTAAAAAACTACAAATGAACCTACCGTTTGACCAGTTATACCACACATACCTAAAGGACTCATCCTCTTGCAGAGACACTTGTACATCCATATTTGTTGCTGCAGTAGCTAAGAGATAAAAGCAACCTAAGTGTCTCTCAAGTGACGAGTGGATAATGAAAATGTGGTTCATTTATACCATGGAGTTTTACTCAGCAGTAAAGAAAGATGAAGTCATGAAATTTGCAGATAAATGGATGGAACTAGAAACTGTTATACTAAGCTAAGTAACACAGACTCAGAAAAAAAATCAACATATATTCTCCATGTTCTCCCTCATATGTGGATCCTAGAAACTAACCCTGATAAATGAGTATGTATCCAGACATAACTACAGGAACCAGGATAACAGAAAGGAACCTGGGAAGTAAAGGAAAAGAAAGAACTTGAAAAAGAAGAAAAGTAGGAAACAGGCATTAATAAGGGAGATATGGATAAAAATTGGGTAGTTTAAGGGCGGGTGTAAGGAAGGGTATACAAGGAACTTAGGCAATAAAAGGAAAGAAGGCACTCAAGAGAGGTAGGACCATAGGAGAAGGGTATTATTAAGGAAGAAAGGGGGAAAATGGGGGCACCTTAATTGGGGAAACCATGATGGATGGTTTAAACAATGCAAGAGATCAATAATGCCTAGCTAGTTTTAAAAACCAGAGGGAACCATATTAGTCCAATAACCTATTGACAAATTATGCATGCCAGATCAAGAAATATAATTCTAGGTAAGGTTTATCTGAGAACAATTGGTCTTTGCCCAAGATTTATCTACGTGGCACACAGTAATTACAAGTACCAGACTGGTGGAACTAACCTTCTTGGATGTTTAACAGACATACTTTGAGGCCTATACTAATTTGGTCAGAGGGACATAAAGGACAGTATTTGCTCCTTGCCCTCCTAGGTTGACTAGTTCCAGGGGATTATGAGCACCTCCCAAAATGTCCTGTAATTGTGGTGGGTCACCCGTCCTCTTGATCAAGGAGGCTGAGGAGACCCCACGAGATGAACATGAACCAGTGTCCAGTCTACAAAGAAGAGGGTCAACACAGAGGAATCATTTCCTCCATGCTTCCAAGCAAAGCCAGCCACGTTGAGCAGGACCTTTGACTCATCTTCACATAGATGGAACTGGTAAAATAAAGGAACCAGGGGCTCCTCCCAAGCCCATGTGACCCTTGAGGAACAGATCCTCAAATTTCCTTAAGAGTAAAAATAAGTTGGTTTATCCTGGCCAAATGTATGGCCTTAAACACCCAAAAGGAAAGTATAACAAAGATTAAAGGGGCCAATAGAATTTTTTAAGAGGTCCATATGTATAGCTAAAGGCTATATAACAAGCAACAATGCCAATTAGGCGATACCTTCTTTTGAGTTGTTGGCCAGGGTGGCCCAAGGGACTCCCAGATAGTAACCCAGCATAGAACTGGGAAAATAAACAGCAGACTCCAATCTTATCTAAAGGAATATTGACAACTGATTGCTGCTAGATGAGGAACAGCTGACCTTCCTAAAACAAAGACCTCTAGATAGGCTGACTAGATCCACCAGAAGGGCAAGTAGTGGGGAATGGCTGGTGCCAACAACAGAGCAGACAGTAACAGAGATAACAAAATATAAGGGTTCTAGTGGGGGGCTGGAGGCTATGGGAGGGTGCCATCTGGGAAGTGGGTGTATAGTTGAACTAATGGTTTGGGATGTTCTGTGTGATATACACACACAGAAAGAAAATCAACAATTTTTTAAAAATGTATTCTATTTGAGGAGGAAGCATAAAAATTTACATCATGTTAATTAGTAGAGGTGATAAACATTACCATTGAAATCTACCCGATGACTTCACAGACATACACAGGTGGCAAGGATCCGAGTGCAAATGATTATGACTAGTAATAATCAGATACATACAGATTAGAGATGCATGCGCCAACATCTCAGTGTTAGGAGTAAAAACAATGAGTTTTTCTATAAGAAACAGTTTATTTTAGAATGAATTGGATATCTCTTTTGAGGGTTAAAAACTCATTCAATTTTATGTCCTACAGGGCTTGTAGTGAGTTCAATATTGTATAACTGTATTGAATCAACGGCGAACCTAGAAATTTTATAGCCACTTTTGAAAGAGTTGTGTCTTTGCTCTGGAAATTGTTATTGGGCATGTTAAAGCTCTAATGATATGCTTCTTCTAAAAAAAATAAAAAATAATATTAAAAATATGTAGGAAACAGCGTATCTTGAAATGGAGCTCTTCTTTAAAGGGTAAAAACTCATTCAATTTTATGTCTTACAGGGTTTCTTCTGAGTTCAATATTGTATGACTGTATTAATTCAACTGTGAACCTAGAAACTTGCAGCCACTTGTGTGTGTTCTGGAGTGTGTTACTGAATATGTTAAAGCTGTAATGAAATGCTTCTTCTAATCGTGTAGTTATTAAAAATTTTTTAAAAAATTGGAAAAAGATGATGATCGACCTTGTGGAGTGCTGGCCTACGTTTCCTGCTGTGCTTTGCTCTTTAATCCCTTTCATAAGTAGAGTCAAAATCTGCCTGATGACTTTATATCCATGCTCAGATGCCAAGGAGCTCAGAAAGGAACCGACTGTGACCAGTAATAATGAAATATATAGAGATTAGAAATGCGTGTGCAAACATCTTAGTGTCAATTGAATTAAAAATGGATTTTTCTGTATGAAACTGTGTATTTTCATAATGAAATGGAGATATTTTTTAAAGGTTAAAACCTCATGTAATTTTATGTCTTAAAGGGTTTATAC